>NW_026057585.1:54829168-55129168 GCF_023721935.1 Panthera uncia
CTCTCTCTCTCTCTCTCTCTCTCTCTCTCTCTCTCTCTCTCTCTCTCGGGTGTCTAGGTACCCCAGTCAGTTCAAGCGTCCGACTCTCGAGTTCAGCTCAGGTCATGATCTGACAGCGTGAGATTGAGCCCTATGTCAGGCTCTGCACTGACAGCACAGAGCCTGCTTGGGATTTTCTATCTCTGTCTCTATCTGCCCCTCCCCTGATCATGCTTGCTCTCTCTCTCAAAATAAATAAACTTAAAAAAAAATGAAAATTAAAATCACATATAATCCCAAGAAAAGCACCATTTTATAATCTTTTTTCCTTTTTTTTTCAGTTTTGTGTCTGCGGTGCAAAATTTTCTTTGAAAATATGCATGATTGGGGCGCCTGGGTGGCTGGGTCGGTTAAGCGGCCGACTTCGGCTCGGGTCATGATCTCGAGGTCCGTGAGTTCGAGCCCCGCGTCGGGCTCTGTGCTGACAGCTCAGAGCCTGGAGCCTGTTTCAGATTCTGTGTCTCCCTCTCTCTCTGCCCCTCCCCTGTTCATGCTGTCTCTCTCTGTCTCAAAAATAAATAAACGTTAAAAAAAAAAAAAGAAAATATGCATCATTTTCCTTTGGGTGGCTGTAAGCCATGTGGTATCTAACCTTGACCATGGTTACTGGTGGACCTCTGGGTCATTTTAACTTTGTAAATAATAGTATAGTATCGGTATGACCATCCATTTACATTAATCTTTGCATATGATTTTTATTCTTTCCTTAGGGTATAATGGGAATGACTCTGGTACAGATTGATTCTTGATAATATTGCCAGTTCATTGTATCTTCTTTCAGTACATTATCAAGAACTTCCAAAGCATGGAATTGCATAGATGAAAGGAGTCAATTCTTCTACAAACATAATAGTCTCCAATTCGAATAAGAGACTATCCTTCCAAATGTTTAATGGAATTTTACAAACCATGAAGTATTTCCTCTCTAGGTACACTTTCTTCTGTTCTTTGTTTCCCTTTCTCCTTTTCCTCCAAGCTAAAAAAAAAGTTTGGATTTTGATGATTTGTTATTCACTATTAGCCTAATTTTAATAAAGAGGTTGGAATAACAGGAGAGTATGAGGAGGAAAAATAATATACATTTTTTTGTAATGAAATATGTAATATACCAAGTTCAGTCCAACCTTATTGAGTGCTAACTTGGTCAGGCACTATGTTAGGCCTCATGGGATGAAGTAAGTGGTGATCTAATTCATGACCTAGAGAGGGACATAGGTATGAAAATAATTATAAAAAGTGATGGATGCACTCATAAAACGAGGCTTAAAGTATAGATAGTAATAATAGGTAATTCATTTAACTTTCCCATGTTATGCGATCCTATGAAGTTGGTTAGGTATTAGTCTTATCATCATCATTCCCATTTTACAGATGGGAATACTAAGGCACAAGAGTAACTCACCTAAAGTCCTAAGAGCCCGATTTGAACCTAGGTGTTCCTGCTCCAGAGTCCATGCACATAACCACTAAACAATCATGTCTTTCTGTAATACCAAGCAGGGGAGGATTATAGCTCTCAAGGATCAAGAAGGATTTTTTTAAAAATTAAAACTTACAACTAGTGTTAATTGAGCATCTATTAAATGGCAAGCAGTGGGCAAGGAGTTGGGTATACAGCAGTGAAAAAGATAGTCACAGTCCATGCCTTCATTAAGCTTCCAATCTAGTAGAGGAGCCATACAGCAAAACAAAACAAAACAAATGAATACATAATTATATACTTTACATATATATTTATACTTATATAAATATTTATATATATATTTATACTTTATATAAATATTTATATATATGAATATATATTTATACTTTATATAAATATAAATATATATATGTGTGTATATATATATATTTAAAATACACAATAAAATGATAAGACTTCCCCAGAGTAAGGGACCTGGAAGGGAGCCCCTGGTAGGGGAAACACTTAAGGACTGAAATCCATGCCCCAGCCCCCAAACCTAAACATCTCTAACTTATTACTCAGTGTCCAAGGGCCAGGCAAACGGAAGCAGTCTGGGTCATGGAAAAGCGGGGATTTCAAGGCAGTGGAACGTGGTCACAGGACCAAAACACCAACAGCTAGCTACAAGGATGATGTTTACCTTCCTGTACTGTTAACAACCTGGCCTGGTGGGAGCACCAACATTCTGAGCCTTTGCCCGCTTTGGAGGTCACACAAGCTTTGGCTGCAGCCCGGACTCCTCTGCCATCCCTCACTTCTCCATCTGGTTTCTGGAAGACATCGGGAAGACTCAGCTAAATGAACATTTTGTTTTCCCCTTGCTGGCTCAGCCTGGGATTGCCGAGACCAGGGACTCACAACGTCTCTCGTGCGCCCCCGCGCGGCCATCTGCGAACTTGCAGGCTGCCGCTGCCTGTGGAGTCCAAAGGGAGCAAGTTTGGCGCAGGTGGCTGGGGTTTTCATTTCTAGCCTCTCCTGATGGAAGGGAATCAACCTGCTGTTGAAGCACGTGGCCTGTCTTCATAAGCGTGCAGCAAACCAAACACCTGGCAAACCTCCCTGGTTAGAATCCTCTTATGGCGGCAGAAAACCAGTGATCAAAGGAGGGTTTGAAAGAGGGAGTAATTATGTTTCCGTTTTGGACATGAAACTCCAAGGCTGGGGAGAGAAGTCCTAGTGGTGTTTCCAGCGAGCCCTTGAGCTCTGGCTCAGATCCTTAAGCCATATTTTATTGATGCAGCTTTGCCTTCTCAAACGATCACAAATAATGGCTTCATGAAGCCTGCTCTGTGGCTGAGGGGCTTTCAGGTGAGGAAATCATCTACTCACTAGTCCGACGCTAAGGGGAATGAGATGCAGGTAGGCGCTGGTGTGGTCCTCTAATCCCCCAAGGAAACAGGGACGCCACTCCCACCCTTATGCAATGGCCCGAAACAAGTGTGTTGTGGCCTTCCCATTCCTGAAAACAACACGTTTTCAGTTTAATTCATGAGTCAGAACGGGGCTATCTGGACTGCATTCTATTTGACAGCCAGAAAAGGAAGTCTGTTTGAGAGCAGATGGGGAAGTGGTTTACAGAGATGATGCAAAGCCTGCCTGCACCTGTTGTGTGATGCTGAGCAGGTTTCTAACTTACCTGGTTCTTAGTTTCCCCTTCTGTAAACAATAGGGACAATAATACCGATCCTGAAGTATTGTTGTGAAGATTCATTAAGTTCCCTACCCGCCCCCCCCCCCCGCCTTTTTTCATTATGCAAAATTTCAAACATACAGCAAAGTTGAGAATCTAACAGAGAACATCCACCAACAAGATTCTGTCATTAACACTTTACAAGACTTGTTTTACAACACCTCCTATCCGTCCTTTAAAAAATGTATTTCAAAGTAAATTGCAGAGTGATTTTTAAAATAAATTGTATTTGGAGCACCTGGCCTAGTCAATCTGAAGAGCATGTGATGCTTGATCTCGGGGTCATGAGTTCGAGCCCCACACTGGGTGTAGAGATTACTAAAAAAAAATAAACTTAAGCAAAAAAATTGTATTTGGCACTGTGCCTGGCCACATATTTTAATTCAATAAATATTTGAATAGTTATTCTGTGCCAGGAACTATGCTAAGTGCTGGGGATACAAAAATGAGAAAGACATTGTTTTTGTCCTTAAGATATTCAGAATTTGGAGCAAACCAGAGGCAAGTTAACAGATACCTCTTCTCCCACCATCTAGTTAACATTATAAGGGAAACTCAGGGTGTCCAGAAGCCGTGGAGAGAGACTTATCGGGGTCTGTGGAGTCAGAAAGCTTCCCTGAGGAAGTGGCATTTAAATGGGTACTTTCGGGGCGCCTGGGTGGCTCAGTCGGTGAAGCGTCCGACTTCAGCTCAGGTCATGACCTCGCGGTCCATGAGTTCGAGCCCCGCATCGGGCTCTGGGCTGATGGCTCAGAGCCTAGAACCTGCTTCCGATTCTGTGTCTCCCTCTCTCTCTACCCCTCCCCTGTTCATGCTCTGTCTCTCTGTCACAAAAATCAATAAACGTTAAAAAAAAAAAAATAAATAAATGGGTACTTTCTTATAGTCCATGAATGCTACTATATACGTGGTGTGCACATAACTAGCTTTACTCTATACCCCAGGGGAGGTAAGCCAACACTAGAGGTGCACCCCAATCAAGAATCTATGTCCAAAGATGGATAATTGGCAACTGAAAGACCATATGCTCCTGGGATGGCTTTAACTTTCATCAAAAATGAAAGGGTGCATTAATTACCTTATGGGTGATTTTTAAATGCATGAAGTCAGTGTGTTCGAAATCTGTTGTTGGTAGAAAGATGAAAGAGGCACTCCTCCCCCTTTGCTTAAATAGGGTCTAATGATCTAAAGACCAACACCTTCAGGGGATCCTGCTAGGTCTGGAACAATCAGTTCTGCCTTCCCCCTCCCACCTCCAGCCCGCCCCCTCAGGAAGCATTATTTATCTGATGGGACAGAAAGTCTGAATGTTGTTGCAGTTGCCTTGGGAGTGGAACTTTTTGTTTGTGGAAGGACCTAAAACAATTGTTCTTAACTCTGGCCACATGTTAGAATCCCCTGGGGAACTTAAAAAAAAAAAAATCCTTGAGTCTCACCTTCCCTCCCCCCAGTCCCCATTTAATTGGTCTGGGGTGTGGCCTAAGCTTTGGGCATTTAAAATAGCCTCAGATGATTTTATTTTATTTTTTTAATTTTTTTTTTAACGTTTATTTATTTTTGAGACAGAGAGAGACAGAGCATGAATGGGGGAGGGTCAGAGAGAGGGAGACACAGAATCTGAAACAGGCTCCAGGCTCTGAGCTGTCAGCACAGAGCCCGACGCGGGGCTCGAACCCACGAACCGCGAGATCATGACCTGAGCCGAAGTCGGACGCTTAACCGACTGAGCCACCCAGGCACCCCAAGCCTCAGGTGATTTTAATGTGCAGCCAAGGTAGTGGTCTAAAAAGACAGACTGGGCAGCTCACTGAGCTTTCTGGACAGGTGGGGGCTGTGTGTTGTGCTGGGAACACACGTTTATATAGGCGGCTGACTCCGTCAGACTTGCTCTGGATCCAACACAGCTCAGCAAGGCAGTGAGGGAGGAGGCCTGTATTCCTGTCTGTCTTTAACTTGTTGGAGGCCACTGGTATCTATCAAAAGAGCTTGGCGATTGTAGGGGCGCCTGGGTGGCTCGGTTGGTTAAGCATCTGACTCTTGGATTCAGCACAAGTCATGATCTCATGTTTCTTGAGTTCGAGCCCGCATCGGGCTCTGCGCTGATAGGGCGGAGCCTGCTTGGGATTCTCCCTCTCTCTCTCTCTCTCTCTCTCCCCCTCTCTCTGCCACGACCCTGCTGGTGCTGTCTCTGTCAAAGTAAATAAATAAGTAAACTTAAAAAAAAAAAAGAACTTGGCGATTGTAAATGACCACAGATAGGAAGGAAAAGGGAGAGTGCTCTAACCTTGTGACTCTCTAACTTCTCTATGTATCCGAGTCACCCGGAGAGCCTGTTAAAACATAGATTTCTGGGGCGCCTGGGTGGCTCAGTTGGTTAAGCCCAACTCTTGATTTCAGCTCAGGTCATGATCTCCCAGTTCCTGAGATGGAGCCCTGTGTTGGGCTCCGCCCTGACAGCATGGAGCCTGCTTGGGATTCTCTGTCTCTGTCTCCCTGGCTCTCCCCTGCTCGTTCTCTCTCTTGAAATAAATAAACTTTAAAAAACAAGAAACACAGATTTCTGGGTCCTGCCCCCAAGATTGCAATTGCGTTGGTCTAGGGCAGAGCATACATTTGCATTTCTCCTGGATGCTGCTGCTGGATGTTGCTGAAGCTGGTCTGATTACACCTGGAACAGCATTTCATCTGTGTTAATGAACAATCTGGGCAAATTCCTGAGGGTGAGAGAGGATGAGAGAGCTGGGCTTTTTCTTGGAAGTATTTTGTGACACGAGGGTTAATATGACTGCCAGAGACTTAGATGGAAGCTAAACATGAAGTGCTTCAAACACATGCTGAGTTTGGACTTTATTCTGAGTGCAGTGAGAAGCCACCTAATTAGGCCTACAAGTACCTGGGGGCCCCTGGGTGGTGGCATGGCAGAGGCCAGGTCTCAGTTGGCTGCTCCTGGGGGACCTGGGGAGGTGGTAGTGGTGATGGTGACTGCCCCACAGCTGAGGACACCAGAGCGGGCAGGAGGTTCCATGTTTACCCTAAGGCAAGGCCGTCCCTAAAGGAGTTGCAATCCAAAGTCCCATGATGTCTGGGATAGTTAATGTTGTATGTTAACTTTGAGGGTGCTTTTGGATAACACTGACAATTTAAATCAGTAGACTTAGCAGATTGCTCTCGGTGATATGGGTAGGCCTCATCTAATCAGTTGAAAAGAATAAAAAGACTAGCCTTGTTGAGCAAGAGGAAATTCTTTGAACTTCATCTGCACTGTTGACTCTCCTGGGTTATGAGCCTGCCAGACTACGCTGCGGATTTTGGGCTTGCCAGCTTTCGTCATTGTATGATCTGGTTCCCAATCTTTAAAATCAGATAAATCCTATTCCTCAGGATATGGGGACCATTGGAACCTATTTTCAAACAGCTATCCTGAAGTTCCCAGGAAAAGAAATCATAGCTCTGGCCTTGAGGGGAGTTAAATACCAGCAGCAGCCCCACCTTCACTCCACCATTTCTTCGGTTCTCCCAGGAGAGGAAAGCTAGGCACGTGACCAGTCAAGCCATCAGACAGTTGACTGTGCACCTGTCATCAATTAAGGCTACCTTGAGAAGAATGCATAAAGCAGAGGGTATCGGGGAAGTCCTACCTTGGAAATTCTTCCCAGGATGTGGAGATATATGGGGAGTTGATAGACCAGCTCTTTTTTTTTTTTTTTTTTGTCAACAGCTAAAAGGTCTATTTTTCTTTGTTTTCTAGGCTTTGTCTTGAAGGTGCCTTGTGTTGTAGCGCTAAGTTAGGGAGAACTGAAATAAGCTTTAAAAATTTAGGCAAATTTAGAAGCCGTGTGTGGGTGCGCTACAAGAGTGCTAAATTGATGAATCCCACTGAGGTTTACTGAGGATCTAGAAAGAGAATCAGAGAAATTTTTGCTCCTGTGTAACTTCGCCCACCAGGAGTCCTACTACTTAACAGTAACATCTCAGGGACCCAAGACCAAAGCTGCTTATTTTCTCCTTTAAGTGACTGGAAATAGAAATGCTATTGGAAGGGTGGGTGGAAGTAAGTGGAAGGGTGGAAGTGAGTCTTTGACACATGCATGTGCATGCACGCACGCATGCGCGCGCGCGCACACACACACACTACCCTTCCAAACTTCAGTTTGTATTGGCATTGTGCAGTGAAATGTTTCTTTTTTAGTCTTTTTACTTTTAATTTAGAGACGGAGAGCAAGAGCATGGGAGGGGTGGTGGGAGAGGGGGGAGAAGGGGGGAGAGAGAGAGAGAGAGAGATGGGGGAAGGGAGGGAGGGAGAGAGAGAATCGTAAGCTGACGTGGGGCTCATGGGGCTTGATCCTATGACCCTGGGATCATGACCTGAGCTGAAAGCAAGAGTCACAGGCTCAACCAACTAAGCCACCCAGGTACCCCTCTTTCAGTCTTTACTTAAATATAGAGAATCTGACAATTCTCTGTCAACAACTTTGCACTGGGATGGCAAAACTGTAATTATTACCCAAATTAAAAATGTTGTGTTTAGGGGTGACTGGGTGGCTCATATGGTTAAGCATCTGACTTTGGCTTGGGTCATGATCTCACAGTCCCTGGGTTTGAGCTCTGTGCAGACAGCTCAGAGTCTGGAGCCTGCTTCAAACAGTGTCTCCCTCTCTCTGCCCCTTCCCTGCTCACGTTTTGTCTCTCTCAAAAATAAACATTAAAAAAAAAAAAAATGTTGTGTTCAAAAGTCTATTCTGATTGACTTTAAATAGAAACATATAAGTATAAATAAAAAAATATAATGGAGTAGGAACTTGGAGCTAAAAAAGACGGACTGACCCAGAGGATTCCCTAAGCATATGGGACCTCCAGTATTTGACAAGTATACCGGATAGAATTAACATGAATCTGACCTCATCTGTTTTTAAAGAGTCTCATCATCTGGGGGAGGAGGCGGACTTCTTTGACAACAGATGGGCGGGAAAGTGTGTGGCTGGGTTAAAAGAGCGGGGGTCGGCAATTCCGAATCTCTGGAATGAAGGTGTGTGCCAGGTTAAAATTCCTTGCCAAAGGGCTGCTGGTACTTGAAGTGCCTTGCCTGGTTCTGGAGGCAGGAGAGCAAACCCCCCATCCCGGCAGCATGGCTGATGGTGGAAGCCTTGGTTTCCGTCCAGTTGTGGCTTTTTATTAGCACAGGCTCCAGTGCCTCAGGCTCACACCATTAGAATCAGTGACACAGGGGCGCCTGGGTGGCGCAGTCGGTTAAGCCTCCGACTTCAGCCAGGTCACGATCTCGCGGTCCGTGAGTTCGAGCCCCGCGTCAGGCTCTGGGCCGATGGCTCGGAGCCTGGAGCCTGTTTCCGATTCTGTGTCTCCCTCTCTCTCTGCCCCTCCCCCGTTCATGCTCTGTCTCTCTCTGTCCCAAAAATAAATTAAAAAAAAAAAAAAAAGTTGAAAAAAAAAAGAATCAGTGACACATGTCGCTAACTGATTTGGGGCAAAAGTTCTGAACTAAGCCACCATCAGAAATATGTTTTTTCAAGGTCATTGATTGAAATCAAATCATCAGCATAAATGTCTAATTTCAGGCCACTTCCATATATAGGAAAAGAGGTTTATTGCTAATGTTTATGTAATACTTAACTATGAGCCAGGCACCTCTACTAAGGTCTAGACTTGGACTTTACTCATTACAGTACTTAGAAACTTCCCATCTCCACCCCTTTCTAACTGGAGAAACTAAAGCAAGGGGTAATTAAATAGCTTGGACAACGTCACAAAGCTAGTGAGTCAGGATTCAAACTCAAGAGGATGCCAGGACTTGCCCTCTGGATTATCATACTGGCTCTTTTATAAAGCATCTATTTTAGGAGTGCCTGGGTGGCTCAGTCGGTTAAACGTCCGACTTTTAAAAAACATTTTTAGTGTTTGTTTATTTTTGAGAGAGCGAGTGAGTGAGCAGGGGAGGGGCAGAGAGAGGGAGACAGAATCCCAAGCAGGCTCCTTGCTCTCAGCACAGAGCCTGATGGGGGGCTCAAACCATGAACCATGAGATCACAACCCGAGCCAAAACAGAGTCTGATGCTCAACTGAGCCACCCAGGTGCCCCTAAACATCTTACTCTTGATCTCAGCTCAGGTCTTGATCTCAGGGTTGTGAGTTCAAGCCCCATGTTGGGCTCCATGCTGGGCATGAAGCCTACTTTAAAAAAAAAAAAAAAAAAAAATATATATATATATATATATATATAGAGAGAGAGAGAGAGAGAGAGAGAGAGATGGGGTGGGGGAGAGAACACCTATTCTAACACCTGGCAACATACTTGCCATGAGATAGCTATTAATGGATCCCAGATTTTAATAGTACTGGAAAACTTTGTGAAAAGTTGGATTCCCCCTGGCCCCGCCCCGCCCTTTAGGGAACAAAGAGGCTGAAGAAAAAGCCAAATCAGATGCACAAATTGCACTTTTTCATATATAATAAGACTCTTATTTGCTCTTTAGGCAACTATACTTATTTATAATCTTTGGATACAACTTACACATACATTCAGCAGTTTCATGTTTCCTGATTTACTTCCCTCTCATGCTAGAACCCCAATTACTATACTTAGATTTCCCAAATGATGAGGACAAAACAATATATGCACTATGACAGAACCACCTTCTTCAAAACATTCCCATCTTTGTGGTCTCTTGGCTTGTCAGTAAGTTCTGATGCAAAGAAGCATTTTTGGCAAGGCAATTACTTAGAGACGGAACCAGTTATGAGAATTTTGGTCAATTTACTGCAGTAAGGAATATAGAGCACAATTCTTGTATCAATAGACTTCTAGTGGCATGACCTAAGAGGATTATGTGTGAGACACAACAGTATATTATTTCAAAATGTATATTTAACGGCCATTCCATCAAAATCAAGCAGATTCACATTTCAAAAGTATTACACGAAGTCATATGTGTGGGTGTGTGTGTATGCACACACCTACTTTTTATTTTAAGGTGCATTTTCAAGTTTTATTTGGGCTTCATTTCTTCTTGGCTGCCTCAGGGGTTCTTACAGGTACAATTAGCATAGAACTTCTGAGGCCGATAGCTTCCTGTGCACTGAAAGACAAGATCCTCATAACACTGCACATCTTGGATACATTAGAAATTCCACAAGCCATATGTAACTTCAGAAAACTTAATGCCAGTCATGAAAGACATTTCCAACATAAGATTTAGGCACTCTATACTTTGGAATAGCCAGAAAATATTCCAACAAGAGTTAATGCACTTTGTGATTACATCTACTCAAAGATAATTCTCAGTTAAAATCTGTAATTATTAAATAACATTTTAAATTAGAGCCCATTACATGTTGACAATTACTGTGGACCATTCGCAGCATAGTGTTTTAGTTCAAAGATGCTACAAAACTTCAATTACTGATCCTGGTACCCCTCTTTTATGGTACATTTTTTTACAGAAGAACCTAAACTATTCACTGATGAGCAGCTCCCCCATTTTCCTGTGAATACCTACATAAGAATGCCCCTATTCAACTTTAAAGGTATTTTTGTATTTTCTGCTGTAGTTGCTTTGTTAGCGTGTAAAACTTCGGCAGATGGGGGGCTTCCTGACGATCAGGAAACATTAGCCAAGTACCCATCACTGATTCTCAGGCTGAGTTCATTTCCACCGTCACTTTGCGGCTAAGCATGTTGCTCTATCCCTATGTTCCTACAGATTGTACTGCTAGCTTGACCGGTATGGAGCCAAGGGGAAGGATACTCAAATTTGTCACTCTACTTTGCACAAGTCCAAGGCCACCCAGGCCACATCTGACTTACGATCTCTACAGTGTGGTTGTCAGGCTTCCACCTCGTCTTCTGAAGACTGAGGGTGGGAATGATGCCTGCCTACTGAGATGCCATTAACTCCAGATGAACTTCCTGGACTTGAAGGTAATTTAGCATGGTTAGAATTCAGAACATGGATGCTAATTTTTCCTGCTGAGAATAAGGTGCTTTTTCTCAGTGGTATACATTTATTTAGCTAAGAAAACAATTAGAAAGCCTTCCAGAGTTTTCACATTACAGTGTGCATATTGATTCATCATAATCACCAATGACTAGTTTACAAAGATCCGCCAGGGAAACGAATTTGAGACTTACTTGACTATAAGTCGTGCAGAAAAGAGCACAGTAATTTCCCATAGGAGAACTGGGTATTTTATCATGGGGATCAATGGTAAGTTAATTATACTACTAATACTTTCTGCCATACTTGAAGAGACAATTAGCATATGTAAATCATGAGTGAGACGACAAGTTGCTTAATGTTTGTTTCTGTTCATCAGATGCCAAGTGAGCTTGCTGTTAAGCCTCTGAGTGAGGAGGAATGGGCAGAGAAGGGCACAAGGAATGAGGGGTTGTTAACTTTGGTTTCAGCAAATATAATCAGAACCAGCTACTACTAGTAGATAAACATGGATGTTAGATACATATCAGAGAAGACTCATTCGAGTTTTGGAAATTAACCCCACCAAGAGGTGACGGTTGATTTGGGAAATTCACACGAAATCTAGCTTCCTCTCCTGAGCAGAGAGGGTGAGATGGGAAATGAAAGCGGATTCTAGTGGAGGCTGCTTTTCATCCTCTCTCAGGGCTTCATCTTCCTATGGATATTCTATAATACCTATCTTGAGATTAGGACCCGAGGCTCATGACAGCACAGTTAAGGTTACAGTCCCTTTCTGGTGTTTTAGAATGGCCACAGCTTGCTCATGAGTGACACCTTCCAGGGTCTCGCCATTAACGGCTAAAATCTGATCGCCTCGCTTCAACCGGCCGTCATCTGCAGCTGCTCCCTACAAACAAGAAACATTCCAGTTTAATCCAGGACCACGCAGTTAACAAATAATATTAATATTAGGGTGTGTTTATCAAAAGAGTAACTTTAAAAACTACCAGTTAAAGTTATTTCTAGGTAATGTTTTTAAACTAAGAAAATTAAGAATGTAGGATGTGTTATTTGAATAATGGTTGAATAGTAACCATAATTATGCACTGTTTAAATAACATACTAGTAGAAATGTACTGACATTCACATTTCTTTTAATACGAGTAGGACCTTATTTCAATATTCCATACTGAATGGAATTTGAATGTCATATTCATGAATACCTAATATACTGACAAAGGCAGAACTGAATCTGGTGTTAAGTCTTATTGCCAGCACCATCATGATATAGGGTTCCCGTTGCATTATTAAGATATCTTCCCTGCAGTGATTGGTCAAAAATGAGTGTAGCCTTGGGGCGTCTGCTGGCTCAGTCGGAAGAGCATGAGACTCTTGATCTCGGGTTTGTGAGTTTGAGCCCCGTGTTGGGTGTAGAGATTACTCAAATAAATAAAAAAAAGATGTAGCCTCTAGATGGGGTGAATTGTATAGTATGTGAATTCTATCTCAATAAAGCTGTTCTATATATAAATACACAAAGTATAGCATCTCTGAAGTTTTGCAATATCATATTCAAAAGCTTCAGCTTATCTTTGATCATTTAGGGTTCTAAATGACTACTTTCATTATACATTCAGTCATGCTTGGCTCCTCAAAATTGCACAAAGCAAGTGAAACTTGGGCTTTTTTAAATTCTAAAGCCAAGTACCTAAAAATACCATGATATTACTAGAAATATTTTGGATGGGTAAGGAAAGAAAAAACCTAGGAAAAGATTTGTAGGAGGCTTTCTCCTTCTGTTGGGGTAACTGTGAAAATCCCTTAAAACATCGGTGCTGGAAGAATCCTCTAAATGGTGTTGAAGTGCTGGGGAAAATAATTAAGGCCCACAGGCATCCCTGTCCTGACTCACTCAGAAGCCAAACTAAGAGGCACTAACTAATGCTTCAGAGACTAGGGTCTACCTGCAGCATGGAGGTCCTGAGGTGATGGGTGAATTATCTAGACTGTCAAAACCGTGGAAAGGGTGGAATTCTGGTATAATAAAGAATATTCAAAACATGTCTGTACTGGGGGGAAATACTAAAATTAAATAAATTGTAACTTCATTCAAATCTTTTTTTTTTTTCTTTTACGAAAGTGTGTTAACTGAAACACAGACAAGATTAAACAACTTGTGGATAAAATCAGAATTACTTAGCAAACTTGATTTTATTAAATGTTACAGGCTAAGATTTGAGGGCTTTAGGAAACCTCAGATATCTGTGTAATTTTTTTTTTAAAGCATGTTAAGTTTTTCAAGTTTTCATTTTCAGTAATGCAAAACAGGATGACATTTCAACTTTCTGCGATTTGTACATTCTTTAACAAAAATTTTTTAATGTTTATTCATTTTTGAGAGCGAGCAAGTGTACGTGCACAAGTGGGGGAGGGGCAGAGAGAGAGGAAGACAGCATTTGAAGCAGGCTCCAGGCTCTGAGCTGTCAGCACAGAGCCTGATTTGGGGCTTGAACCCATGAACCATGAGATCATGACCTAAGCCAAAGTCGAGTCGGACCCTCAACTGACTGAGCTACCCAGGAACCTCCCAAATTTATTTCTTAGTTGAGCAAGAGAAGTATTAAAAGAAGCTTAGGGACACTAACAAGGTCACATAAAAACTCACACCCTGTGGGCATCCGAGATTCAGAAACTTAAGAAGACAAACATTTTTAAGAATATATGTTCATTGTTGAAAAACAGGGAAAACATACAGCTATCGTTTCTATAGCTTCCAAATTCCTATGGGGGAAATGTTTACCTTAGCATCAAAATTCATTTTTATGATGGACTTCACCATTTAAAAAAAAGAAAAACTTGGGGCGCCTGGGTGGCTCAGTCGGTAAGCATCCGACTTCAGCTCGGGTCATGATCTCGTGGTTTGTGAGTTCGCGCCCCGCATCGGGCTCTGTGCTGACAGCTGGGATGGAGCCTGGAGCCTGCTTCGGATTCTGTGTCTCCCTCTCTCTCTGCTCCTCCCCCACTCACACTCTGTCTCTCTCTCAAAAATGACTAAACATTAAAAACAAAAAAAAAGGAAAACTTGGGGCGCCGGGGTGGCTCAGTCGGTTAAGTGTCTGACTCTTGGTTGGCTCAGATCACGATCTCATGGTTCGTGGGATTGAGATCCGTGTCGGACTCCGGGCTGGCAGTGTGGCCTGCTTGGGATTCTCTCTCTCTCTCTCTCTCTCTCTCTGCCCCTCCCCTGCTGGTTCTCTCTCTCAAAATAAATTTAAAAAAAAAGAGAGAAAAACTCTTTTGCCAGATTTTGGTTTACTGATTGTCTAAAGAAAACTTTTAAATTTGGATATACTGGTTTCACTCTAACAAATGAAAAAAGAAAAAGCCATCAAATGAGATTGAATTATAATAAACTCTATGGAACTAATAATTGTTTGCACTAGAATATTCTTTTATTGAGACTGAACTAAGTAGGCCATTAGCTAAGGCTTTAGAACTTTCTCTTTTTTTAATTGGGCTTCTCAGATTTAGCCGTGCCTTACTTTACAAACAAGGGTCTATTCCTTAAAAATAAAACATACCAGGGATGTTCAATATTTCCTACTATGTTACTACTTGCATAGCTGCTTTCTAAATGGCATCTTCAGTGAGGGTCTTTGAAAAGAGATTCTGTGGGAGCTGCAGCACATTCATTATCCCCCACTGCTTTGTCCCACTGTGATTTGATGGTGGTTTCTTTTCAAAAACCCACCAGCAATGCACGGCCATTTCATCCTCCACTGTATGTTCTGGTGACCCGACAAAAGGTGCCTGGCCCTGGCTCACTACCTAGGAGTTGTCTAGATGGGCGTGGCTGGTGTGGCCTTCTAACTCTGGACTGCAGGTCAAAAGGCCTGAGAAGCTAACCAGTCCTCTGATCTACCTACAGTTACGAAGTGAGCAGGGAATTACAAACATTCTGGAAGGGCTTTACAGAGAGGCAAAGGCAGGGAAGTAGATTGTGTTTTACACTATTCTTATCTATATAGTGGCTCTTTTAAAAAGCAGAGTATAGGGGCGCCTGGGTGGCTCTGTTAGGTGTCCAACTCTTGGTTTTGGCTCAGGTCGTGATCTCACGGTTTTGTGAGTTCGAGCCCTGCATTGGGTTCTGTGCTGGCGGTGCGGAGCCTGCTTGGGATTCTCTCTCTCCCTCTCTCTCTGTCCCTCCCCTATGCTCTCTCGCAAAAATAAATAAACTTAAAAAAATAAAAGCGAAGTATAATAATGCACCCAAAGAATAATTATCACAATTACTTACGGTGTTGCCTTAGGAAAAGGAGGGTCTCTCAGTGGCTTACCACCTTGGGAATTATTAGACTGGGGCAGCACCACTATCCAGAATGTTTCTGATCTGCTTTCCCTCTTCCCTTTTGCCCATCACCAGGTCAACAGATGTGTGTGTTTGGGAATAACATGTCTCCTTAATAGGCACCCTAGCAAATTGGAAACAGGTGGGTAAATCTGCAGCTACCTAATGTGTTCCAAAAGGAAATGCCAAATGACTTAAGGATTATGTCAGGTCATGGTTAGGCTCAATTAACAGGTGCTAAGAGCCACACAGGTAAAAGTAAACTTGTTATTTAGTGTAGAGTATAGCTTTCTAGAAAGAGAATCTACCTTGTTTATTCTCTTAAAGACCTTTATTTCTTTAGGAAAGAGCAGTAGGAGGCCATCGGATCAATTAATAAAAAAAGACTGTCATAAAACCAATGAAGAGTAAAATTGTACTATTAATACTAAGTCCTTTTCCAAGATCTTCAGAATTGACAATAAAATTGAATTCCAACTTTAAAAGTCACAACAAAGTTAAAAGTAACTTATCTAAGAGCCATCTAGAGGCAGCAGTTGGAATGGACACCATGACCTATGTGTCAAGTAGGATGTATTGGAATATTTAATTCCTGAAAAACACTATTATCCAGCTGGAGTCTAATTTAGTGGGCTGATCGTGCAAGTACTCAGCAGAGGGCTGGAAGAAAGAGACAGCAACTTAAGGTAAAGGGTCCTGAGATTTCTGGTGATGTACGGCCATTAATGCTGCACTGACCCGAGGCTTGTGCAGAGCTTTCTGCCACAGCCCTGTGCTGTCATCTTTTCTTGAAGGAGAAAGCCAAACTTTTGTTCCAGCCTGGAATAACACTTCCAAGGCCAGCTTCCAAAGAGCCCTGCACTGCTCCTTATGTTGTGTTGTTGAAAGAAGACAATCTGTAAAATCGACTTTTGTAGTTTTTTTTTTTTTTCACTAGTCTGCTGTGGGAATGTCCTATACAAGGTGAAAATGCAATGAGCATACAAGCACACACCCAGGTATAGCTAAAAGTAAGCAAACCAAAGCACTTAAAAAAAAATCTCACCTAGGTTAAAAAAAAAAAAAAGTACAGTAAAAAGGAAAAAAATACCTTTGCAAATATAGTCTTGACATAAATTGGCAGGTCTCCATGGGGACTTCCATAACCCCCTACAATACTAAACCCCAATCCTTCAGAGCCTTTCTCCAAAGTAATAATCTTAGGTGGAGGTGTTCTGAAAACACAATGCACGCTGTTTAATTCAAGAATAGATATTGAGAGGGAATTTCATTTTAATGGAAGAACACAGATTTGAGAGAGACTTTCATACTGCGAAACTATGAAGGCCAATTTATCAAATCAAACTCTCAGAGAGCAATCAGAAACTGATTTTTACATTTCCTGTGTCATGCAGGACTAATGGCCGATGTCTTAATGACTTGATATCTTAAGGGGTGTTCTCTTTCATAAAACTCACTGTTTTTTAGTGAAAAAGAAAGTCAGGATGCCGAGGTTGTTAAAGCAGCCATCTGTATGCTTGGCTTTTAACTTTTATGCTTACTGTGCTTACTGTTTAAAGCTGAATGAAATGGTCTCCATATCCTTGAAGAATGTGCATGGGGACAGAGAGATGGGGTATCACCTTTGCTTAGTGGCAGACCACCAGTCTACAGGTGGGCTTCTCTCCAGAACAGGTGATGGCAGCCCAATGGCTCAGTCAACTGCCGCTCCTTTTCTGCCTGAATAGCCTCACCACACCTCACCTACCACTTCCACCTAGGGAACCCGGGTGGGAACTCCTTCTTCAAAGCCCATCTCCAGTGTGATGCTTTCCTGACTCCCTTGGGAGAATTAGCCAATCCTCCTCTGTGCTCCCTTTGCACTTGGTCCAGATTTCTAGTATAGCACTTGTCCTAAGATGGCGTGATCGCTTAGCCATCTTTCTCTTCTACCAGACCATGAACTCCTCACATCTCTGTCATCTGAGTATTCCCAGCAGTATGCACTGTGCATGTCACCAACTCAGGATCATGACCATGTACGTGAGAAGTGGAGTCCAGGAGAGAAGAAAGAAGCCAAGGAGAAGCAAAATGGGTAAGGGCAATCTGTTTCAAATGGGTAATTTAGATTTTCAAAGTTTCGTCCAGTGTGGAAGTCTTCTCTCTTAGAAACAACATGGCTAAAAATTAAATTATCTACGTGGGCTCAAGTAGTTTAAGCTTATCTAATGCCAATTTCTTCTTCCCAAATGCCCTTGTCCAAAGGGTAGAAACCTGAAGGAACTCCGGTACCCCAGACCCTGCCATCTTATTTGTAGGAGGTTCATTTTTGTATCGTGGCAGCCTCACCTGTTTTGTGGCAGCATGTGTGTGTGGGACACAGAGCCACGTGATACAAACTCAGCCACTCGTGATTTAGAGAATTTTGCAAAACTGGGATATAAGCAACCTTTGAATATGCTATTCTGTCTAACTAGAGTATTCTTCCCTCTCTCCCGCCTCAATTTTGCCTGGCTTTTCTTAGGGTTGATTTTCAGCTGGTTCACACCAATAGGGGTGTTTATCGATGTACTTACTGGTTGTTTCCAGCAGGCAACCCCTAGTAATTGCTGAATGTCCATGCCGTATAAGGTGCTAACTGTTTTGAATGCCACTCCTGCTTATTCCAATTCTTTCAAAACTAAACTGAAGCATCAGTGCGTCCAAGTGTACCCCCTAATTGAGCTGTGCCACCCTGTCATGGTTTCACAGGACCCAGTGCTTACTTATCTCTCCCATGGAACTTAGCTCCCCTATGCTTATCAACTCTTACAAACATGGATTCAGGGGCCTGTTTTTCCAATTCTCTGGCAGTTCCTTGAGGACTGGGGCAATGCCTTCACTTATGTTTCAAAGTTTGAATCTCCCAAACCCCATCCAGGACAGTGTCTGACCTTAGGCAGGTGCTCAATAAATATCTGCTGAATTGATGATAAATTATCGCCTAGGGCCAAATGGTAATGACGTCATGGGTAAGGCTCTACATTTCATGACTTTGGGGCCTTGTAAGTATTCTTAGTAATGGCCCACTGGCCAGATGTGAATTTGATTCATGTTACCTCTTGCAAACACAGCCGCCCATTTCTAAGCATATTGAAATGGGAATCTAGATGTCCAAAGTATTGTTTTAGAGCTGGGCCCTGGGAGCCACCAAATCATTAGAGACCTTCATAATTGTGCTTTTTCACTATTAGAGACCTGTTTTCAGGGGGAGAAGGAGGAATGCAGTTCCACTCATCAGATGGAGTTTGCCTCCATTTATCTCACATTTTCAATTAGTTTTAATTTACTTTCATATAGAAGACTAATAAAAATATCTCCAAATGTTAACAGTGGTTGGATTATAAGTAATTTATAAATTCTTTTATGCTAGGGGCCCCTGGGTGGCTCAGTCGGCTAAGTGTCCAAGTTTGGCTCAGGTCATGATCTTGCAGTTTGTGGGTTCGAGCCCCACATCGGGCTCTGTGCTGACAGCTCAGAGCCTGGAGCCTGCTTCAGATGCTGTGTCTCCCTCTCTGCTGCTCCCCTGCTCGTGCTCTGCCTCTCTTTCTCTCAAAAATAAACATTAAAAAAAAGAAAAAAGTTCTTTTATGCTAGTGGTTCCCAACTTGCCAGGAGCTGTGAAATTATACCAAAGGAACCAAGATTATAAGGGCATCTCTGTACTTCTATAGGGACATCAAATTATGCTAAAAATGCACTAACTACTCTTCCTATAAGGGCCCTGATTTTTTTTGGAAAGGGCCATTATAACTTAAAAATGTGCTAATTTTGTGTATTTGTCACATTTTAATAGCATGCATTTATTACTTTCATAAGAAAAAAGTAAAATGAGTTGATTAATATCCTTTCCTTAAGAAAAACAATCTCAAAGATGTCACGTAAGCTGTGAACTACCAGGAAAAAGTTGGAAATGGTGGTGATCATCAGATCTTTCTAATGAACCATTCAGATCAGTGAACAAGCATTTACTGAGCACACACCGGTGACCAGGCACTGGCAGTACCGAGAGCATTAACTTCAGGCGACATTTCTCCAAGTATGGATCCTCGGCCTATGGGTAGCAAAAGTGCCCTGGGGAACCCACTGTAGCCCACCTAGTCAGAATCTCTGAGAATGGGGTCAGAGAAATTAGCATTTTTAAATATGCTCCTTAGATATTTAATACGCACATTCTAGTTTGAGAAACACTGCTTTGACGAACAATTTTAACCGCGATGACTGGTTTTAATGAAGAATGCCAGGAGTTGTAACAGTAAGATTTAACCTCAGAACAAGATTTTAGCTTAGAAAACATAGTTCTTTGCATAATAAAGCAGGGTGCACCCAGGTTGTAAATATGGGATTTCTTAGGGAAGAAGGCACCATGTCAAAGTGACCAGATGTAGTGTGTGTGCAGGCCCCGTGACAGCAGTCTGTTAAGAAGTCCCATGTGAAGCAAAGCCTGGTGCGATATCAGGAAACCTTGGTGTTTCTGGAGATTCTCTAGGAGTTAGAAAAGGTAATATGTACTTCCCCCCTCCTCTTCCTTAGAGAGCACTCTAGATTCTGGAAAAGGTCTCACTGAGCCTTGCCCACACATGTAATAGGCACTCTGCATCTAGAATACTCACTCAGTGTCTTCTGGATGGTGTTCAGCCGTGGGAGAACCAAGATGGTAGCTCGCAGACATGTTTTCAAGCTGAGTTGCTATGGCGCTTATATTGGTATCTGCTACAACCTGGGGGAAAAATTAGAGCAAGAAAATCCACTGTAAATCAGGAGAGAATTGGAGAAACCATACCATATTCAATGGTTGGTTCTCATCCTCATGTCATTCAGACGACCTGCAGCATTTGACACAAATGGATTATTCTCTCAAATGGTTTTCTTCATTTGGCTTCCATAACACCATACTTTACTGGTTTCCTTTCTACCTGCCCGCCGTTCCTTCATATATCCTAAGCCTCTATTAGAGTGCCACAGGGCTCAGTCCTTAAATTTCTTATCTCTCCCATCTAAACATCCCCTTATCTCATCTCATCCCACTTGATAACTTAAATACCATCTACGTAATGATAATTCCTGCATCTGCAGCACCACCTCTTACCTCTAGATTTATATATATGTCCAGTCACCAATTAGTGGGATGTCCAACACTGACCTTTATTCCCATAACCCTCCTCATCTCAGGTAATGGCCACTTCATTCTGTCAGTTTCAGCAAATGCCTTGGTATCATCCTTGACTACTCTTTCCCTCACAACCTGCATTCAGTCCTCATAAAGTGCTGTTGGTCTTCCTACAGAATCATCTCTTGCCTGGAGTTTTACAAAAGCCCCTTGCTTGTGTCCTTGCTTCCGCCCCTCCCCCACTCAGTCCTTAGCAGCTAGAATGGTCCTGTTAAACACAGCAGATTATTTCACTCTGCTTAAAACTTAAAGCAGAGGAAACCCAACTTCCTAGGATCACAAGCTCAAGTCCTTACTATGATCTACAAGGTCATTTGCAGGTGACCTACCCAGTTATGTCTCTGCCTTCAGCTCTTAACATTTTCCTCCGCATTCACTGGGTTCCAGCCACACTGGCCTCCGTGCTGTTCCTCTAACGTACCAGAGGCATCTCCACCTCAGCGCTTTGCAAGTGGAACATTCTGCGTTCAGTGTCTGCATGGCTAGCTCCTTCACTTCCCTCAGGACCTTGGAGACTGTAACTAAAATTTCTACGCCAACACCCAGCCCAACATTTCATACCCTCCTTTGCTTTCTGATTCTTTTGTTTTGAAGAACAAAACAGAGGTCACATGCAAAGACAATAATACTCTCTAATAAACTATATATTTTTTAACCTTATTTATTTATTCCCTGTCACGTCATATGAGAGTATGAGAGCAGGAAGCCTGTCCGTTTCATTCACTACTGTATCCTCATTATGTTCAACAGTACCTGGCATATAGATGTTCAATTAATATTTGGTGATTGAAAGAAAGAATATCTGACTCCCTATTATTTTTTTAGATGGTTCCAGACAAAAGTATAGTACATGACATGTAAACACTTTATGTATCTGTAATCTTGCAAATAGCATTCAAAAGTATTCAAGAGAAATATGGTATAGCTCCAACAGCTTGTACTAGGATGGAGGTTCAATGAGTTCAGTTTCTGTCATTTAAATGGTGCTGTGCCTGAGTTTCAGCTTGCTCATCTGTTGAATGGGAATCAGAAAAGCCTGCCTTGTATGCTAAGCCTGGAGGTGTCTTCCACCTCTACGAGTTATCAGAGCTTCTTTCTCAAGAGCTCCTGGGCTACCCCTGCTTCTGATCAGTGGTTCTTCTTCTAGGGTATAATACTCAGTGCATAAGTATAGAGAGCAATGCAAAGAACTGGATTTGACTGCAGTTTCAGAATAAGCCAACAGAGGGCATGGCTGCCTAAATTGCTAAACTTAGCTGTATCTGTTAATGGAGTTTTTAGAACAAGGAAAGCCAACAGGCCAGTCTTGGCAGAGTGAGAACACATTTTGGTGAAGTATCCTATTCCGGGGAAAACATGGCTGTGTGCAAGTTATGGAATCTTCTGGAAATGCCATCCTATACAGAATGTCTGAATGAACTGGGCAAATATTTAGGATAAGAGAAAGAGGAAGAAACAGATTCTCCTTGACCACAAGAGCCCCTCTACTTTCCAACAGCCCTTTTTTTTTACTCTCCCCACAGCAAGTGTATTGGAGAAATTGTCTTTGCATGTGACCTCTGTAATTCTAACCTACACCATCTTCATGAACTACTCCATTCCAGCAGCTATCTCTAAACTTCCATTCAAGTAGCCACCGGACCTAAACTTCTGTGACCCACTTTCTGGCTTTCCCCATGCTGCTGGGGCCCACTTTTCTACCTCTTGGCTATTCTATTGGCCCCTGTGGCTCAGTCCTGTACCCCCCTTCCCACATGCACACTCAGGGTCTAGGTGACAATGTATATATTCTCATAGCTTTAAATGGCAACAAGGTGCTGACAGTTCCCAGCCTAGTCGGCTATATCCACTTGCCAATTCACCATCTGCATTTTAACAACTCAAAGGCTTATTATGATGAACACAAATTCAAACTCTTGATTCAATAACCATTTTTCAATGAATTTGAAAAATTCTTAGTAAATGGCACCTCTGGCTACCTAATTAGAAATGCACTAGGTGGAGTATTGAAAATACTTGATTTCTGGCTGGTGACGACTGTCCAACTAGAAAAGATGCCGGGATGCTAACCACACAGGTACTGTCTCTGAATATCAACCTGATACATCCGTCTCTCACCTGCCATATGCAATCCACCACCAAGTCCTCTGGATCCTACCTCTAAAGTACTTCTCAAATCTGTTTTCTTTTCACCTCTGTGGTGACCATCCTAATCAATTCATCATCACCAACTGCCTTTTAACCAGCATCCCCAGTCATCCTCTTTCAATCTCTTCTATACAACAGCCAGTTATCTTTTTTAACATAAAATGGATAATGGCACTCCCCTGCTTAAAACCTTCCAGTGGTCTCTCTTTGTACTCAGAATAAAATCCAGACTTCCTAATTATAAACACAAAGGTCCTCCCCTACGAGGTCCTGCTCCTCTAATCCCATTATCTCCTTCCATTCCACCCCCATTCCAGTTCTCTCTGTCCAGAAACCCCACCCCTCCCCCTACCCTACCAAAAAAAGCCAGTTGGCCTGGTGTTCACTTAAAAAGTCACTTTCCGTATACAAGCCTTCTTTACCACCAGTGTTTTAATTTCTCCTGCTTTCCTCTCCATAAGAATTTTTTCTCACAAATTGCAATGAGACATATTTGTGTGACTGTTAACAGGTCTTTCTCCCTCAATCACAGGATTCATGAGGATAAGGACTGCTTCTCAGTATTAACATGCCTGGCACATAACAGTTGTTTAATGAATATTTGTGGAGTGAATGAACCCAAAACCTTCCTAAGGAATAGGGATTATGGGACTCAATCTTCTGAATTTCCACGGAACAGAGTGAGACTGATGGAGGTTACAAGCAGATTGGTTTTGGGTCCTGTTAAAGAGGAAAAAAAAATCTAATAAGGTAGTTACAGAATGGAATGGCACAGCTTGTTAGGATATGAGCATCTTGCCAAAGCAAGCATTCAAATAGAGGTTCAAAATCTATCAATTCGGGACAGAGTAAAGGAGATTCCTATACTTGGTGGGAATTTGGACTTGTACTCTCAGTTGACCGTGAAACAATCCACCCATTATGGGGCTAAGGAAGAAAGTCAGTAAAATACTATTTTTTCTTCTTTTAAGTAGGCTTTATGCCCAACTTAAAGACTTTAAGTCACGACCTTGAACTCGTGAGTCTGAGATCAAGCGTCAGATGTTCCACCAAGGGAGCTGGTCAGGTACCACAAATACTGTTTTTTCTAAGGTACCTTCAAAAGCCAACCTTTGATGGCAACCTGATCCTTTATTTGCTCATTTGTCTAATATATAACAGCACCACAACTAATGAATATAAACTGAGCATTTACTTTATGCTAAACACTCTCCTGAGTCCCTACGGACTCAGGTAGGTACCACTATTGTTTCTGTATGTTGGGCAGAGGAACCTGGAGCAGAGAGATTAAGTAACTTTCTCAAGGTCAGTTAAGGAGTGAAAGCTGGATTCACTTCCATTTCATTTTATTCTAGAATCTTGGGCAGTGTGAGGGTATAGACATGGTCTTGGACCCTCACACCAGGCAATCTGACTCACAGTGCATATGATTAAGTAAACTCTAGATATGGTGTCAAGGAGGAAGAGAGGCAGAGAGATAGTTGAACAAGCAGTTGCAAATAGAGCAGATCATCTGGATGTGTGCTTGGCAACAGGTGGAAAAATGTCCTCACCCTCACAGGATACTATATGAAGAGGGCTCAGGGCGTGGGAGACATATGCCCATGGATATTCCAGAAGGACAGTTTTTTTTAACTTTTAGAAAGAGAATACCCTTTCAAGAGTCCACGAAATCAACTGTATAAGTTGTGAAACCAAAGTCACAGTTCTATTTGGGTAAAAATTAATTTTTTTTTATCTAGCTAGAGAAGATAAAAACACTTCTAACAGCACCATCGCACAGAAAAACTCATATCCCTCCAAATCTGAAGGCCTCTTGCTCAATGCCAACCCTGAAATAAAAAGGCCACTCCCAGCCACTGATAACATTAAATCCTAGAGAATTACCTAGGATCCTTGGAGCTGTGCAAGCTCCTATTTTGTAGGAGTGGAAGCCAAGAAGCTAGTGGGAAATGTGAAGGATTTTCACTGACAGCAGTCTTTTGTAGGAAGGCAAGGAGAGAATAAACTCATCACCCTCAGAAAGACTTTATAGGCCCAAGGCATTTGCATTAACCATCGTGGTCTCAGAGTTGATTGGTCTTCCCAGGGATTGACTTAGGAAAGACCATAATATGATCTTGGAAGGGTATGTATGTTCAGCCGGGTACAAGTCCAAGGAGATGTGGCCTATGAGTGTTCAGCGCAGCCTCTGAAGTGCTCTTCCCTCATCAACATCAGGGACCAAACGGCATGGAGGTAAGGCTGGGAAAGGTCTATTTACACTTTCTGAAGAAGGGCAAAGGCAAACAGACTAATGGGAAGTTTACTCATTTTTTTTTTAAAGTAAATCTTCAACTCCTGGGGACAAACTTCTGTGGTAGGTTCTGAGGATAGAACCAGGAGCATAGGAAACCAAGGGAGAGCAAATGTGTTCCCTCCCTCCAACAAACAGGCTTACAGTTGATGTGATCTAGTGTGGGGGACAGATATGAACACATGGCTCAATGTGGAGAGAAGAGAGGGGAAAGATAGGGCTCCTGGGTAAGGCAATGAAGGCTTTGAGGTCCTTAGACGATAGGTATTAAAGTCTATACAACCTGAATATATGGTTCAAGAGCTGTGGTGTCTGGGGTCCTTGGACCTGGCTAGGGCCAGCTCCAACTCTTAAGATCTCCACCTCATCGTCTGGCTTTTTACATTCCTCACATCAGCAACCTCTTGCCTCATCCCTCATCCCCTGGGGACTGGAGATGTAGTAGATGTCCTCCTTGCTTCCCACTCACCCTTCAAAACCATTAACCTGGTTCAAAACCTGTGGCCCTTTAAGATTATGTCCTCTTTACTGTTGCACATAGTGCTGCTACATGCATCTTGAGCGGTCCTTTAAGATAATCAGATATGGAACTGCTGGGTGATGGGTATTCACAGAGTAAATTTAATAGGTCTTCTGAAGCTGCCAAGTGGTTGCAGCAGTGTTTCAACTCTCACCAGGTTTAATGAAAGTACTTCATTTCCTCACCTTTTCCCCAGCCTTGTTACGATCAAACATTTAATAAGTGCCTACCTGAGGAGACGGAGACCACTGGTCTAATGGAAGAAGAGGAGGAAATCCCTGCACTTGAGGAGAGGGAGTCATGTGAAATGAAAGAGGAGGAGGAAGTCACTCTACCTGAGAGGAAGGCTTGTGAAATGAAGAATCGGGAAGAAGCCCTATCCTCTGAGCCTAATGAAAAAGCAGAGACCTTTCAATCAGTGGAAGAGGAAGAACCAATAAGGATGTTTCCCCCTCCGACTGCCCTTGTGCCTCATAATGTGTTTCCCCCTCCAACTGCCCTTGCCCCTCACAATGTGTTTCCCCCTCCGACTGCCCTTGCCCCTCACAACGTGTTCCCCCCTCCGACTGCCCTTGCCCCTCACAATGTGTTTCCCCCGCCAAATGGATTTCCTAATCAAACTGTATTTCCTCCTCCAAGAGGGTTTCCTCTTCAATATTCATTTCCTTCTTAAATTTTATCTCTTCCTCAAACCCCTTTACTGTAGGAAAGTATTTACTCTGATATGCTCTCACGCCTTGGCTTTCTGTGGCATTTAATAATTTAGGTTAAAAGCAAAACTAAATTCAGTCAGAATTGTATTTTCTATATTAGAGTGATGTATGTTAAAAAAAAGAATGATGTATGTTTAATACTTTTTAATTGAGTAATAAAGCACAAAGTTTTATTGCATGAACCCTAGGATGAGTACTTTTCCTTAAAAATAGGTTTGCAGGGGGGGGGTATTGTTTTGGAGAATTGAGAAATTGAAATATTTTCCAGATAAGTAGGATATAACAATGTACAAAAGCTTGAGCTCCTTGCTTAGAACTTTCCTGGGCCGCTGATACTGTACAGGAATAAGATTAGCCCTTAGATTTGTTAGGACTCAAATCTTGCCGTACAAATACAAACTCGGCACTCACACCCAACCTGGATCCTAGATCCATAGGGTAGATATGCTGAAAACCGACAGGAAGGCTATCAAGTTAGGGTGATCTCTGAGAAAGCTGGTATCTTCAGATGGGGCACAGAACAGAAGAACAAGAAAAGCTTGCCTTGGGACACCTCGGTGGCTTGGTTGGTTAAGCATCTGACTCTTGATCTCAGCCCAAGTCTTGATCTCAGGGTTGTGAGTTCAAACCCTGCACTGGGCTTCATGTTGGGCATGAAGCGTACTTAAAAATATAAAGACACAAAACTTGCCTTGTCCCATGACTGGTATTTGGTGTAACTTAACGAAGTAGGAAGCACATCTGCTTCAAGTCTTTATTTAGGATCTAACGACACTGATTCCAGTGACATCAGAATATATTGATTTCAATGTATCTGTTTTAAAAATATAATGGTTTGAACTGTCAAATGTTTTAAGTTTGGAGTAAAATAAGGGTCAAAGTGACTTCCGGTCACATCAATATCTAGTGGCACACACCTCAGGTGCCACACGGAAAACCACTCCGTTTCCAGGGTTTTAGAGACGTTAGCATCTACTGACTTAACGCCTGTGTTATTATAATGAAAGTAATAAAATGCCACTTATTTAATGCTTACCATTGGCATCCATGGTTTTTATTAAACATTACACCTCATCTAATCCTCACGGCCACGTTGGAAGAAAGGAGCTACGATCCCTATGTAGAGAAAACTCAAGAGTTAAGCGAGAGGACCCAAACACACAACTCTGACGCTAAAGCCTATGTGTTCTACAGAATTTCCACTGGTCTTCATTTCAACTTTCAAACCTTTAGCTCTTTGTCCTTTTCCTGGAGCTTACCACCCCCTTCCTGGCATCATGTGGTCACATCAGGCCCTCCATAGATCAGCTGGTTACATATTAGAAACACCTGGGAAGCCTCAACTTCTCTCCATGCCACATCCCAGACCAATTGAATTCACGTGGTAGACCCGGGAACCAGTAATGGAATCAGTGATTTTACTGTGCAACCAAGGTTAAGAACCGCTCACAAACCATTCCTTTAATGATACTCACAGGTGCCTTTAGATGCTTGCCCTGTACCCTCTATCACACACCTTTTCCGTTCCCAACCCAATCCATCTTTCTCCTCTAGTAGAATTTTTCTGGACAGATTGGGACTGTGATTAGTTCTCTGTAAGTTCATGTCTTTTAACTTGATCAGCATAGCTCAGCAACCCAGTCAATATGACCAACACTTACAAGGCATGTACTCTAGGCCGGGCCAGGTACTAGAGGCACAGTCATTATTTTGAATAAATTCATGCTCTGGGGGGTGAGGGGAATGACCCCCAGGCATTCCCTATTCTCCAACTTTCTGGTTTCTAAAGAAAGGATTTCACAAGATCTATAAAGAGGGGATGAAGGTGGGGTGCCATGGATTTTCCAGGCATTGAGAAGAACGTGCTTTACTCTAAATAATGCACAGCTCCAGTGAGTCTCAGACTGGTCTCTGAACTAGCAGCAGTATCACTGCAATGATCATCGTCATTAGAAAATTTGTTTCTTTTAAAGATTTTAAGTAATCTCTACACCCAACGCAGGGCTAGAACTTACAAGCCTGAGAGCAAGAGTCTCTTGCTCTACAGACTGAGCCAGCCAGGTGGCTCTTCACTGCAAAATTTTTCATCTTTTTCAGAGGTAACATCATCCTTACCTTCTCCTTTCTATCTCCTTTGCCCCCAACTACTCCTTTGCCCTCTACTGACTTGCCACCAACTCTGAAAGAAAATCAATTTCTTTAAAGATTGCCAGTGATTTATCTGCCAGTTTAGTGACTTTTCCAGTTTTATTTACTTCTGCTTCATTGGTAAGTGTGCCATTCTTCAAATTCCTTCCTCCTTTAGTGTCTAGAACCTGTATTCTTGACTCCTGGCTCTTTTCTATTTTATTTTTCCAGCATATTTCTTCTTGAGTGCACAGGATAAGAAACTAAATAGTATGGCACATGATAAAAAATTAACACTCTTCACTCTCTAGAGACACACTAAACTTTTCAATTCTGGAGGTATATACAAGCTAAGTAATATGCTTATAAGCCTATATTAAAATTTATCATCTTATTGATGTCTTATCAACTCCCTATTTTGACAGATGAAATATTCCAACAGATGAAAATTTAACTTGCCAAACTCTTCCACTTTTATATTATTCAAAGTTCTACTTGTTGCCTGTGTTTCTTTTTCAATTTTTTTTTTTAATGTTTATTTTTGAGAGAGAGAAACAGAGTGCAAGTGGGGGAGGGGGAGAGACAGAGGGAGACAGAAACTGAAGCCGGCTCCAGGCTCCTAGCTGTCAGCCCAGAGCCTATCATGGGGCTCGAACTCATGAGCCGTGGGATCATGACTTGAGCCGAAATCGGGCGCTTAACGAACTGAGCCACCCAAGTGCCCCATCTTTTTAATAGTTATTTTAGAAAGAGACTCTCAAGCAGGCTCTACGCTCAGCATGGAGCCCAACACAGGGCTCAATCTAATAACCATGGGATCATGACCTGAGCCGATATCAAATGTTGGATGCTCAACCACTGAGTCACCCAGGTGCCCTCCTGTGGCTCTTTAAATATACTTAAACCTGGTGCCAGGAGAACGGGACAGCAACATGCAGAAGAATGAAACTAGACCACTTTCTTATACCATTCACAAAAATAAACTCAAAATGGATAAAGAACCTGAATGTGATATAGGAAACCATCAAAACCCTAGAGGAGAAAGCAGGAAAAGACCTCTCCGACCTCAGCCGCAGCAATTTCTTACTTGACACATCCCCAAAGGCAAGGGAATTAAAAACAAAAATGAACTATTGGGACCTCATGAAGATAAAAAGCTTCTGCACTGCAAAAGAAATAATCAACAAAACTAAAAGGCAACCAACAGAATGGGAAAAGATATTTGCAAATGACATATCGGACAAAGGGCTAGAATCCAAAATCCATAAAGCACTCACCAAACTCCACACCCGAAAAACAAATAATCCAGTGAAGAAATGGGCAGAAAACATGAATAGACACTTCTCTAAAGAAGACATCCAGATGGCCAATAGGCACATGAAAAGATGCTCAACGTCGCTCCTCATCAGGGAAATACAAATCAAAACCACACTCAGATATCACCTCACGCCAGTCAGAGTGGCTAAAATGAACAAATCAGGAGACTATAGATGCTGGAGAGGATGTGGAGAAATGGGAACCCTCTTGCACTGTTGGTGGGAATGCAAACTGGTGTAGCCACTCTGGAAAACAGTTTGGAGTTTCCTCAAAAAATTAAAAATAGATCTACCCTATGATCCAGCAATAGCACTGTTAGGAATTTACCCAAGGGATACAGGAATGCTGATGCATAGGGGCACTTGTACCCCAATGTTTATAGCAGCACTTTCAACAATAGCCAAATTATGGAAAGAGCCTAAATGTCCAGCAACTGATGAATGGATAAAGAAATTGTGGTTTACATACACAATGGAATATTACTTGGCAATGAGAAAGAATGAAATACGGCCTTTTGTAGCAACGTGGATGGAACTGGAGAGTGTGATGCTAAGTGAGATAAGTCATACAGAGAAAGATACCATATGTTTTCACTCTTATGTGGATCCTGAGAAACTTAACAGAAGACTGTGGGGGAGGGGAAGGAAAAAAAAGTTAGGGAGGGAGTCAAACTTTAAGACACTCTTAAAAACTGAGAATAAACTGAGGGTTGACGGGGTGGAAGGGAGGGGAAAGTGGGTGATGGGCATTGAGGAGGGCACCTGTTGGGATGAGCACTGGGTGTTGTATGGAAACCAATCTGAAAATAAATTTCATATAAAAAATATATACTTAAACCTCTGTGGTTCTAATCATTTCCAACCATCTCTTTTCTTTTCATTTTAACATTAAAGATTTACTTGTCATATTTTCCTTCCCACTAATACATACCAAATACCCAAGATACTATTATTTCATGCATTGTGATGTTTGGTTGTATTAATTATTATGAGTTACAATGTTTATGTAAATGTTGTTTATACTGAGTCAGCTACTGTACTGTGATTACATTTCCTTTTCTTGGTACAAGTTTATTTTCTCCAAAGTTAATAATGATCTCACTTTAATTTTTATATATTTATCACTAATTAAGCCCCAAATTTCCCCAGTAATTCCAAACTTCCAATTTAGTTAAACAGATAAGATAATCCATCTGTTCCTCTTCCTTCCTTTTGATTCAGTGGCATCTCAGTCTCTTCTCCCCCTGCTCCAATTTGGGCAAGTTGTTCTCTGTGCCTGCCATGCAGCTGTCCTGGGACTTCCACGTTCTTCAGCACTGAATCCATGGGCTTCCCTCTTTCTTACTTTTCTTATTTTCTTACTTGCTTTTTTGCTGGAGTACATCCTAAAGTAAGTTTCTCAGAAACACACTGCTGAAAAAGAGGTGCTATTTGAATCTCTTGTTCTTTTGTAAGTAGCTTATACTTTTCTCTTTGCAAGTTTTAGAAGTGGGGCACCTGGGTGGCTCAGTCAGTTAAGCGTCCAGCTTCAACTCAGGTCATGATCTCATGGTTTGTGGGTTTAAGCCCTGCATTGGGCTCCATGCCGATGGCTCAGAGCCTGGAGCCTGCTTCAGATTCTGTGTCTCTCTCTTTCCCTGGCCCTCCCCTGCTTGTGCTCTCTCTCTGTCTCAAAAACAAATAAACATTAAAAAAAAAAAGTTTTAGAAGGTATATAGGTACTATACTTATCCTGCTTACTACTTAATGGACTTTAAGCTAAGATTTCTTTCTTTCTTATTTTTCTGTTTTTCTTTTTGCAACTCCTATTGGTTGGATATTAGATCTCCTGAATTAATCCCATGTCTTACTTTTTCTCTTCCATTTTCAACTGAGAGTTCAAAAAGAAGCCACTGTTTTCTATTTTTTTTTAATTAAAACTTTTTTAAAAAGTTTATTTACTTATTTTGAGAGAGAGAGAGAGAGAGATCGATCCTGACTGGGGTAGGGGCAGAGGGAGGGAAAGAGAAAGATAGAGAGAGAGAGAGAGAGACAGAGAATACCAAGCAGGCTCTGCATTGTCAGCACAGAGCCTGATGCAGGGCTTGAACTCACAAACCATGAGATCATGACCTGAGCTGAAATCAAGAGTCAGATGCTTAACCCACTAAGCCACTCAGGCACTGCTGTTTTCTCTATATTAATAAATATAACATCTCTCTCTCTCTCTCTCTCTCTCTCTCTCTCTCTCTCTCTCTTTCTTTCTCCCAACCAGCAGTTGGGTCCTCTTAAGCAATTATCTTGTGTTCTGGAGAATGTCCTCAAAGGACTACTTCCCAAACTACTTTGTAGACAGACCCTCAATGAATCTCCCTGATTTCAGACTCTCTTCTCTTGCCTTCTATACTTGCCGTTGACTCTAAGCCTTTGTCCTGTCTTGTCACCACTGTTTTCATTCACTTATTCAGCCAATATCTATGATGTATGTAATGTGCCAGGCAGTGGGGATGGCGGCACTGAAAAGCCTCAGATGGCTTTATTTACCCAGTTCCCAGCAATGACGTCTCCCTGAACATTGGCCAGTATTTCCCCTGCCTGCTGGCCATCTCCACTTGGACGTCTCAAACTACAAATGTTCTCTCCTCTCCCAGCATACTCCTCCCACATCCTCTAGTTTAGTTAGTGTTACCTCAATCCACTCATTCTGCTACATTCTCAAATATTTGTAAAATATCTTAAAGGACCCAGAAGAAGCCTCACAAGTTCCTTAAGTGATAAAAGTCCCTGATATGCTCTTTTTATCTTCTGTGGTCTCAAAGAAAGATACATATATGTTTCCTGGCAGAGAGTCTGGGTTATCTGATTTTGTCCAAAAAAAGGCTTTATGGTCATTCTACAGACAGAAGAGCTTAACCAGACAAGCTCTCAGACTACAAAAGCAAATATAATTGACCCCTCGTAGCCACATTGATCTCCACTGACCAATCTATGATTGATAATAAGAAATCATCAGACTTTAAGGGCAGAAATGTCTACCTCCTTATTACACCCAGAGATAGCAATTTATGCTGTAGAGAGAAGCTTCTGGAAGTGTTGGTCATCTCTTCCACTCTTTCCCCTTCTCTACCCTGCAGTCTGCTGACCTTAATCTTTCCTGTGCAACCAGCAGTTGCTGACTGCTTTGCATGATACACCGACAGTAAGTCTTTTCCACATCATCAGACACAATTACCTGACCTTCCCTACTCTTCTGCCAATGGGCTGGCTCACCTGATGATAAAAATAGTTACCTAGTGCCAAGTCAGCTGTAATAACTATATTGCTGGCACTACATGCACATTGTTTTAATTAAGGCAAGTACACTATGTAACTGTAAGGCATTTGATGCAGGACATAAGAATTTTCTGGATTTTGTGTCTAATGCCTTTGGCAGCACATATGTTCCATACCCATAACTGTGTAGATTATAACTGTAAAAATCCCAAAGGATTCCATTAAGCTTTTAATAGCACATGTTAGAAAATAACACTACCAACTAATGTGATTAATGCAAGAGAACATTTTAAAACCAAATGTCATTTTCTTAAAGTACAGAAATAGGAAAAATGAGGAACTCCCTCAAAGGTGTGTTAATAGGGGTAATTTGGCAGAGTGAAGTGTTAATTCTGCATGGGAGAGCTTGAGTTCATTTTCATTTAAGTTACTTTTACAGTTAATGTTACAATTTTGCACCGTGTCTTCTCATTTCTTTGTGAAGAAGGTAGAGCTGAACAAATTATGTCAATGTATGGAAATATCGATAATACCAGGTTTTGCTAAGGGAGACTTTTTTTTTTTTTTGTCTTGACGTAGTTATTATTTGAAATAACTTCCTTTTAAAATTCTGTGTGATGAACGGTCCTGTCTGAGATGGAGGAGTTGCACTTGTAGGCCTCTAGGGGTCAGCATAACTCGAGGGAAGAGCAAGAGTTTGCAGGCTCTGACCATGACTGAGGTGGGTAGAAGGAGGAATGTGACACGACAGCCTAACTTCCACTGAAAGTGAGGACAAGGAGTAGAGGGCAAGCTCACTTGACAGCCAGTGCCCATAGTGTTTTGATTTGTGTTCAGTAGAAACTCAGGGACCCAGATCACTGAGTAATATGTTGCCTATCACATAAACTCCCTTGAAACTACTGACAGTATTTTAAAAAAAATGTTTATATTTTGAGAGAGAGAGAGAGAGAGAGAGAGAGAGAGAGAGAGAACACAAGCATGTAGAGGCAGAGAGAGAGAATCCCAAGTGGGTTCTGCGCTGTCAGTGCAGAGCCCGACTTGGGGCTCAAACTCATGAACCATGAGATCGTGATCTGAGCCAATATGAAGAGTTGGATGCTTAACCGATTGAGTCACCCAGGCACCCCTACTGACAGTATTTTGATGATCCCCTGCATACATGCTGCAGCTCATTTACTTTTGTAACATCTTTTTTGGCTCTTTGGATTTAGACCACTGAGATGGGAGAGTTAAGCACCACAAATTTGTTCTCCTCAGTATAATGGCTTTCCAGTTTGAAACAACAATAATTGTTATTATTTTAAAGATTTTATTTTTAAGTAATCTCTATACCCAATGTGGGGCTTGAACTTACAACCCGGAGATCAAGAGTTGCCTGCTCTACTGACTCCAGCCAGGAGCCCCTGAAATTATTAAAAAAAAATTTTTTTTTAATGTTTATTTTTGAGAGAGAGAGAGAGAGAGAGAGCAAGTGGGGGAGGGACACAGAGAGAGGAAGTCACAGAATTGAAAGCAGGCTCCAGGCTCTGAGCTGTCAGCACAGAGCCCAATGCGGGGCTTGAATCCATGAACTGTGAGATCATGACCTGAGCTGAAGTCTGATGCTTAACCGACTGAGCCAGCCAGGCACCCCTTGAAATTATTATTTTAAGGCTAGAATGATCTGAGGGGCTGGCTAGCCCTCTCTCTAAGGTGCTAAATGGTGGGTTTTATTCTTTTTACCTGTAAACCGTTCACTACTACCTGCAGAAGTGTGGTGATTTTAATCATACGTTTTGGGGGAAACTCATCAGCAAAACTCACTGCAGTATCCTGCCTCTCAGTGCACCATATCAATCTCAGAGACATGTGAGGTGCTGAAATAGGAGAGGTAATTAACAGCATACCTCTTTCTTACTTCCTGGTATATTTCTTTGTGCATCTGGACGGGACTCTGGGGGACCACAGTTGATAAATAATTGTCTGCCTTAGTTGATGACAACCATACAGTGGGAATTTAACCGTGTTGGCAATCATTTATGCTAAGGGAAAAAGAGCATTGTATTTTTTCTTTCCTTTAAAAAAGGAGTGGAGGAAACAGTGCTCGGGCAGTTGGGTAACAGTTTTTGGGCATAAGAAAAGAAATCATTTCCCATTCCTCACAAACTTTGATTTACAAAAGAACGCTGGAAGCTAAAAGCCTTGTTGATTTATCATGTGAAGCAAAGAGTAATTTTTCTCCCCTTGTTATGCTTTCATATAATCATGCTCACTGCCTGTATGGGTGGCATTAAAGAATTTCTGAATAAAAATAATAATTTCTAGCTCTCAACCTTCATAATTCACATCAGCAAGCACCCTGCTGGGCGGTGATGCCTACTGCCAGTGACGCTCAATCTTTTTTTGCACGCCACTTATCTGCCTTGTGCAGCTGCGTGCTCCATTGATCGCAATACCTGCAGGATAATGCGCCCGTAGGCGTTCTTCAGCAGATTAACCACATCCGCGTGAGACAGCCCATCCAAAGGTTGCCCATTAATGCTGACAATCCGATCTCCAACCTGGAAGTACAAAAGTGGAAGAAAATCACTATCATTAAGAAAAATTAAATTTGAGAAGAATGCTTAAAATTCTTTGTAAGTCATATTTCCCATTTGTGGCTATTGTGAAGGTTCCGTGTTTCTACTGTGTATGCATGTTCCAGAAACATGAGGAATTTTTATGGCTTTCCCCAAATACAGACCAATCAGAGAAACAAGAAGGGGGCCAGATTTGATCCTGAGAAGGCACAGCAGGCCACTTTTGTATTTTGGCAATGGTGGTGTTGTATACGTCCACTACACCAGTAATAGTGGGGTGTACAAATTAACTGTTCAGTAAAGCTCTAATGAGGAGGCCAGATATTTTCTCCTTTATTTTTCTACCTAAGTTAAGATGGAGGGGCAATGGGGGGGGGAAAAACATAAGAGCATTAATTCTGGTTGAAGGACGATTCTCAGGTCAAATCTCTCTTGGGGGAAAATTAATTTTGGGTGGAATGGAGTGCTAAAAATGGTATCGGAGGCTCTGAAAAAGGGCTGCAATTTCTTCTTTTATCAAGAAGCTTTGATACGAACAATAATATTTTTATATGCCCAGGGGCTTAATGAATTTTAGGTGTAAACTTTCTCCAATGCATTTTGCCCTCCATGTGGGTCTCTGTTGGAATTCCAACTTTAAACAAAGTGCCCATGGCTGCACCTTCGTCTCCTACCACATGCTGTTAGCACTTCACCATTCCCCTTTTGTTTACCTTAAGCTTCTGTGTACGTGCAGCCACACCACTGGCCTGAATCATGGCAATAAATATTGGGATATCTCCTAAGGGACTTCCTTTTCCTCCAGCAATACTGATTCCAAGGGCATCGCTGAGCTCCTAAAAAAGAAGGACAACACCATGTTCCTGTATTTGATAAGAAAACCCCACAACCTGGTTGCCCCCGGATAGCTGTTGCACAAAATCCGTCCATGATGCAGGAGGCCAGGGAAACACAGGAGTTAAACGCAGTGCCTTTGGAGTCCGAAACACCTGTTTCAGTTCTAGCACTTACTTAGCTTGGGGGAAGGGATCTCAATGCAGTTCCTTAAGCTCTTAGAGTTTCTGTCTTTATATGTTGGTTTGAGGATTAAATGAGATGATATAGTGCAGTCTTGGCCTACAGAAAAGGCTCAGTAAAAGACAACGGTAGGAGCACAAACAACAAAAAAATACAAAACAACCCTATGTTACTGCTCAGTTTAGTGGCCAATTTTGATGCAGACTTGGCAAGTATGATCTCATATGGTGTTTATGATTAAACTGCCACACATATCATGCTCTTCTGGGTGTGAACAAACACACTTGGCTCTCAAAGAGCCGCACGGCTGCATCACAATAAAGGATCTGAGAGGACACCCGCTGCAGGGACAGCCGAGTTTGCAGAGAGAAGTAAGATGTGACTAAAAGTGTTTGCTAGGATCACTGGGTGAGGCAGCCTGGTTCATGCGGACCCCAGTGAAGGGATCCTGGCTGCAGTCCAGGCCTTCCCCATATTTGCTGCACAGGGTTACTATTTTAAAAATCACTCAAAGAATGAATGATGAGTTCCAGTTTCAGCCTGGTCGCGTTGCACGTCCGTGGCATCCCTCTCCTGCTGACTCATTACAGTGAACAACTCTATCAAACACGGAAACAACTACCTGAGGTTTCTGAAAAGTAAAGAAACTCAAACAAATTGTGGTGGAGGGCCAAAACTTGGAGAAAAAACGTAAGGGGTGGATTTCTCAGCTGTTTTCCTGGCAGCTTGGTCCTGAGGGCGAGCCCCAGTCAAGGGGCTGTAAAGGTGGAGTCACTCTCTCTGATATTAACACCTATCTTGCCCCATTTTACCTCTTCTGGCCACCAGAGCCAGAGAAACCAGGCAAGGGAGCTCCTGGTGGCTGGAGAATAAGGGAAGAAAACTAGAGTAGAGAAAGCCTGAGAGAGAGATCTAATCCAATAAGAGGGATCACACAGACTTCTCAGGCTCCATTCTAAGCTTCACACGTGCAGGACAGACCGACACGGAACCGAACTGGGATGTCAACCATCACTCACATTCTGAACTGGAATGGGTTGATCGTCTGCTAAAGCATAAATATCAACACTCTTCAGAGTCTATACAGTGTAACGTTTATGAGATCCAGGGTAAAATCCTAAATTACTCAGTCTGCAAAGAACCATTTTCTATGAGACCAATTTTTTTAAGGGCTTTAAAATATGTAGAACAGTTGAAAGTAAAAATTATAACATTCTTTGGTGGGGTTCTCAATTCATCTAAATGTAAACATATGACATCTATGGCATAAATGTTAGTGGTATGGTTGTGGAAAAGGGACCTATATGGTAGCAGGGTTTCTACAGTTTTAATTGATCATTTAAAAATACATACCACTTAGTGAGCTTCAATTTTACCTCATAAAGTTGGAAAAAGGGAAAAGAACAACAAGAAAAACCATGTATGAAAGAACTTTAAAATTTTTTTTTTTAATTTTGAGAGTGCATGCACGAGCAGCCATGCGAGTGGGGGAAGTGCAGAGAGTGAGAGTGAGAGAGAGAGAAAGAATCTCAGGCCAGCTCTACACTGTCAGTGCAAAGCCCGATTTGATGTAGGGCTCATTTTCACGAACTTTGAGATCATGACCTGAGTCGAGATCAAGAGTCCGATGCTTACCCGACTAAGCCACCCAGGTGCCCCTGAAAGAACTTTAAAAACTCATGTCATGGGGGCACCTGGGTGGCTCAGTCCTGTGAGTGTCAGACTCTTGATCTCGGCTCAGGTCATGATCGTCTGGTTCATGAGATCCAGCCCCATGTTGGGCTCTGTGCTGACAACACAGACCCTGCTTGGGATTCTCTCTCTGCCGCTCCCCTGCATGTGCTCTCTTTTTCCCTCTCTAAATAAACTTAAAAAAACAAAAAACAAAAAAAACTCATGTCACATAAGTGTGAGGACTCATTCTTTATTATTAATAACACTACGAATGCTGCCACATCATGTCTATAAAAGAAGAATGGTGATGCTGACCTCTCTAGTACAGGTAATTTATACCCTGTTTTCCAGCACGTTTGTGTCTAGCTTTTTTTTTTTAATTTTTTTTCTTTTCTTTTTTTTTTAACGTACATTTATTTTTGAGACAGAGAGAGACAGAGCATGAATGGGGGAGGGGCAGACAGAGAGGGAGACACAGAATCTGAAACAGGCTCCAGGCTCTGAGCCGTCAGCACAGAGCCCGACGTGGGGCTCAAACTCACGGACCGCGAGATCATGACCTGAGCGGAAGTCGGCCGCTTAACCGACTGAGCCACCCAGGCGCCCCTCTAGCTTTTATTTCCTGAATGCATCAATAGTAAAGCCCTGCATGCAAAATGGCAAGATGCATTTCATCGCAAATTTTCTGCTTGGACCATTTGTGGGAGAATACAGTTGGTAGGAGCAGGCCGTTTTATAAAAGCCTGTAAAAAAAAAAACAACTGGCTGAAATGACTAAGGAAGCATAAAATGATATTTTATAAATCTTGGAATGAGGAGAAATTTATGGAATAACTTGGCTTTGTTCGAATCCATCATAATGCTTCCTTAATTTGTCCATAATTATGTATATGTTGGTAGATTTAACTTTCCCATAGGAAAGTTATGTCCATATGTCCCTATGTCCCATAGGAACATAGAGTTGCCACTCTGGTGGAAAGACACTAGGAACAAATAAAACAGATTTAGCTAAAGTTGTAATCACTAATAATGGATGTCACTTCCTGGACATTTATGATGCACTAGGTACAATGCCAGGCACACCATTTGCATGACCGCATTTAATCCACACAAGATTTACTTTGTGAGGTGTTATCATCCCCAGTTTACAGATAAGAAAACCTGAAGTCAGTAACTTGCCAAAGGTTATAGAGCTAATAAATGGTAGAATGCCTTCAAACACAGCTATGATTGACTCCAGAGAGCTAAGCTATGCTGGATATCTCTTCACTGCAGTTGAACCATGGTTATAGCAAGGTCATACTTCTTGAATCCCAAATGTAATGTTTAGAGAGAGAGATAGAGGGAACGTGCATGCGAGCAGGGGAGGGGCAGAGAGAGAGAAAGAGAGGGAGAATCCTATGCAGCCTTATGCCCAGTGCGAGGCTTGATCTCACTACCATGAGATCATGACCCGAGCCAAAATCAAGAGTTGGACTGAGCTGAATGAGCCACTCAGGTGTCCCCAAATTTAATGTTTAAAAGTGACCAAAGTGAAAGTACTTTCCAATATTCTGGATGTCACACAGGAGTTTGAACATCAGGATATGACAATTTTATGAACTTAAATACATATTACACAATCTTTTGGGGAAGGGAATTTAGTAACATGTATAAAAGCCTTTAACTAACAAGTGTGGCTCTTGACTCAACAATTTCATTTCTAGAGGTACCTGGGTAGCCCAGTCTATAGAGCATGTGACCCTTGATCTTGGGGTTGTAAGTTCAAAGCCCACACTGAGTTAGAGATTACTGAAAGATTAAAAACATTTTTTTTTTTTTTTGGTAAACAAAAACCAATTTCATTTTAGGAACAAATCCTGAAGAAATCACTCATGATATGGACAAAAAAGAAATACAAAGATGTTGTTATAAACGAGCAAAAGTTGAGAAATGTGCTAATTGTTTAGTAGGAGGAAGCTGATTAAAAAAAATTATAGCACATGATATGATGGGATACTATACAACCAATAGAAATCGTCAACAAATACGAGCATGACTAAAAGTTCATGCTTTAAAGTGAAAAAGACAATGGGGTGCCTGGGTAGCTCAGTCGGTTGAACATCCAACTCTTGATTTCAGCTCAGGTCATGGTCTCACAGTGGTGGGACTGAGCTCTGCACTGGGCTCCATGCTGGTTGTGGAGCCTGCTTAAAATTCTCTCTCTGCCCCTCCCCTGCTGGCTTTCTCTCTCTCAAAATATAAAAGTGAAAAAGATAAGCCTCAAGAGTATATCCATATGACACCATTTTGTTGTTGTTTTGTAAAACTTAAACACATGCACAAAACATAGTGGATGGGATGTACCCAAAGATTCACAGTGGTCTGTGAATGATGCGGCTTTACTGATTTTTCTATTTATGAAAGATAGACCATTTGATTACTTCAGTGAAACTTAAAAGAGGACACTAACAATCCAACAAATTATATAATAAGGAGAAAATATACATTTTATGCAAATCAACAAAGATCAGAAAAATAGCAAAATTGACTTACCCTGATTATTTCAACGGTCCTTGGTCCTGTATCTGCGCCTATAAATAAAAAAGCAACACAATTAACTTTTTAAAATTAAGAGACAACATAGTATTTCATATTATCCCATAAAAATGGTGTCATTTTCTAGGCCTTTCAAGAGAGAATACTGGAGCTAATGGCATGACATACTTTCCCCAAATCCAAACTGGCAACTATTGTTTAGGGGCTAATTTGAAGAAGCCCTCTGTTTCACATGGATGTGGTCATCATCATTTGGTCTGACAAAAGCTGATGGGCTGTACCAGCAGCTGCCTGGAATATGGTGATTAAATGGCTTGAGGGGGGTGAGCTATTAGTGTTTTACTGTACATTTTTCTGCCTTAATCAAAGATAACCCTCTACTCAAGGAAAGACTTAAAAAGACACCCTGCTCTGCTCCACTTGCAATGGTGTATGCATGTATAACTTTCCTCAAGTGACCTGTAATTTCAAATTTTTCTCTTTGGAAATGATTTTACTTTATGAAGTGCCTACACCCGATGTGGGATTTGAACTCACAACCCCGAGATCAAGAGTCGTGTGCTCCTCCGACTGAGCCAGCCAGGCCCCCCACTTTATGAAGCACTTTAGATTTCCGCTTTCCTACCACGTGATATGTGTAAAATTTAAGGCAAAATTCCCAAAATGAATCTCTATGGGTTTACTTTCTTTAGAATGGGCTTTTCATAAAGGCTGGGGCTTATGTGCACACGTTCAAAGATTTAAACTTAGTATCTTAACTGAAGGAAGGTGAAGAGATTGTTCAAAAAAAATTTTTTTTTAAACGTTTATTTATTTTTTGAGAGACAGAGCATGAGCTGGGAAGGGGACAGAGAGAGAGGGAAAGTCACAGATTCTGAAGCAGGCTCCAGGCTCCGAGCCGTCAGCACAGAGCCCGACGTGGGGCTCGAACCCATGAACCATGAGATCATGACCTGAGCCGAAGTCGGCTGCCCAACCGACTAAGCCACCCGGGTGCCCCAAAGAGATTGTTTTTAAAAAATATTAATATTAAAAAAGTTGGGCAGTGGGATGTCTTTCCTCGAGGTGTGTCCAAGTAATACCTGAACTTTTGGGGGAAGGGTCTGTAGCTCTTTTTGTGCCGACCAGGCTTTGCAGGCTGGCGATGACAGGAGCGAGGGCGGGGTGGAAGCTGTTCTGTGCACTGTGTTGGCTGCCCTGGAAAGAAAAGCCGGCAGTCAGCTGCATGGAGACACGGGCTTGCTCTTAAAAATTCAGACTTGGGGCGCCTGGGTGGCGCAGTCGGTTAAGCGTCCGACTTCAGCCAGGTCACGATCTCGCGGTCCGTGAGTTCGAGCCCCGCGTCAGGCTCTGGGCTGATGGCTCGGAGCCTGGAGCATGTTTCCGATTCTGTGTCTCCCTCTCTCTCTGCCCCTCCCCCGTTCATGCTCTGTCTCTCTCTGTCCCAAAAATAAATAAAAAACGTTGAAAAAAAAAATTAAAAAAAAAAAATTCAGACTTAGTACTTTAATTACTGAAGTAACCATAACCATATCATAGAAAATTCTAGAGAGGCTAAAAGGGAAAACAGAAGTTAGCCCTACGCATCCTCTTACCACACAACCCAATTTCATCTGACGTTTTTCCATTGTGTTCCCCTTTCATTTGTGCTTTTACGTATGGTTTCAATCATCAGGATAGGAAACGTGTAATAATTTTTAAAAGTTTATTTATTTTGAGAGAGAGAGAGAGAGCATGAGCCACCCAGTTGCCCTGAAAACTTGTGATAATTTAAGCTTTTCTTGCTCCACATGAAATCAGAAACATTTTCCTAGGCTGTTACATTGTGTTTATATATATGATTATATAGCATCACATATATATATATGATTATATATAAACATATATATATGATGCTAGCTATATAATCATATAATCATGTATACATGTTTATGTAAAACAACTATAATAAAATCTTAACATTTTCTCCTCAGTTGAAGGAGAAAGCAGCAAATATCAAGGAGATATGTTGTTTTATGAATGGGTTAAATTTTTTTCTCAAAGATTTTTCCTAGAGTCAGTAGTAATCCAGCCCAATCTGTTATACTTCCATTACTGTCCTTTTATTCATTTAAATAAATATTTGAGGTCTACAATGTATTGTAACATATGGTTAGTGGCTACTCAAAGAGAGTCATGTACACAGTGGAGGACCCTCGCAGAAAATAATATAACCAAAGAAAAAAGTAAAAAGAAAATAATGCAACCAAGAGTACAGAAGGTTTTCTACCAAATTTTCAAGGTTATGCCTCAAAATTATGATAAATTATAATTTGATTCATTTCCCTAGTTCCATCATGCAAGTTGTTTAACATTTTAACATTCTTTAAATATGAAAATTTACAAGGGCACCTGGGTGGCTCAGTTGGTTATGTGTCCTACTCTGGATTTCAGCTCAGGTCATGGTCTCACAACTGTGAGATTGAGCCCCTTGTCGGGGGAAGCCTGCTTGGGATTCTCTCTCTCTGCCCCTCCCCCACTCATGCGTGCACGTGTGCACACGTTCTCTCTCAAAATAAACTTAAAAAAATACAGAAAAGGTGAATTATACAGTAGACATTCATATGCATGCCACTTAGATTCCACAATCAATATTTTGCTGTATTTTCTTTATCACATATCCATTATCTGTTCATCAACTTTGAAAATTATTTTCAAAGCAGGCTCACATTGCCAGCATGGGGCCCGATTTGGGGCTCAAACTAATCGTGAGATCATGACCTGAGCAGTAGCTTAACTGACTGAACTACCCACGTGCTCCAATTTAATTTTTTAAAGTGTATTTTTATTTATTTAGAGAGACAGAGTATCAGTGGGGGAGAGAGGCAGAGAGAGAGAGAGAGAGAGAGAGAGAGAGAGAGAGAGAGAGAGAGAATCTTAAACAGGCCCCATACTCAGCACAGAGCCCAAGGCAGGGCTTGATCTCACACCCTGAAATCACGACCTAAGCCAAAATCAAAAGTCAGATGCTCAACCAACTGATCTACCCAGATACCCCTATTCATCAATTTTTAAAAATTCATTTCAAAGTAAGTTATAGACATCAATATACTTCACAATGGATATGTATATTTAAAGGAGTGTTTTTATATTTTTCCTGAAAGGATTTAAATCAGTAGTGCTATAATACTCAGAATTAAGGAAGTACAGAATATTATAACTTTTGCCTAAAAAATCTTAGAGCAATGTGTTTGCCAAGGCCTTTATAAATATGAACTGTGCCTGGCAGTATTCCCTCAGTTACCTGAGGAAAAGATTTCTCAAGTGTTTTTCCATTACACAGTTTGCACTACAGAGTAAAGATACTCTCTTCTGGTTGCTGGGGAAAGACATTATTTTAAAAGAAGGAGCTTGGGCGCCTGGGTAGCCCAGTCCGTTGAGCATCTGACTCTTGATTTTGGCTTAGGTCATGATCTCACAGTTTGTGAGAATGGGCCCCGTGTTGGACTCTGTGCTGGTGGCATGGAGCCTGCTTGGTATTCTCTCTCTCTTTCTCTCTCTCTTTCTCTCTGCCCCTCTCCCATTCACGCTGTCTCAAAAATAAACATTTAAAAAAATGACTCATGAATTATGGATTATTAATCAAGTCTTATTTCCTCTGAGCTATCTCAACAGCTAATTTCTATACTATTCTTAAAATAAAGAAAGTAAATAAATAAAAGAGGCTTGGTAGCCCCCAAAGATAGAAGATCTCTCTTAATGAACCTACTTTCTCTAGGCCAAGTCAGTGAATTATAATTCTCCTTGGCTTTCAAAAGAAGACATTTATCTCCCCATCTTGTAATTGCCCAGAAAGAAATCTGTGACTCTAGGGGGTCCTGACTGCTTTTAAATAGGTTTGGGAATAGGGTCCTTTTTTTTCTCCAGCTGGGTCATGGGCTGGTCTTCAATTCACGATCATGGAGAACATATCCTTTCCACAGCCAGCTATAAGCCTTCTTTCAATTAGCCAAATATGACTGCTGCCTCTCATATAATCTCAGCCAAATTTTAAGGACAAAGTAAGGATACAACATATTTACTGTTTTCTGAGTTAGACTTCTACCCCCTGAAGTAAAAATTCTGTGTAAGAAGGTAAGGTACTTTGATACTTTGTCTCAGGTTTACAAAATAGAACAGCTCACATTTATATATCAGATAAATGGTGATGATGGTTTTATTGACATTTAATAATAGACCTTCTAAATTTGTTAGCTCTGCATTTAACCTGAGTGTGAACTTTATTAATCACCCAAGACATTTCTTATTATACATGTTCCTCAAGGGCAGAAATCTAGTTCTACTTACTACCTCGTCCTTCAATTCAAACTTTTCTTAAAACACTGGAATCCTTTGTATCCCTTTGTGCTTTTGTATATGCTAGTCCATCTGTCTGGGATGCCTTCTCTTCAACCTATCAAACTCCTTTTGCAGTGAGACCCAAAGGGGCCTCCTTTGTGGCACCTTCCCATATTCTCCAAAGAGGAAAAATTTTATCCCTAGGATTGTTCAGGGATAATCTAACCTCCTGTTAGATTAGTGAAATTAGCCATTAGTGAAATCACTCAACAAGTGAATCTTCCACTAAGGAAGAAGCTGAGACAACTATTTTGCATCTGAGGTTCCCACTGTTGATACAAGTCTGGTTAGAATCATTATCAACCATTTACTCCTGGAGTCCCATGGCAGCGCTGTGTCTTAGTACACATGATATTTGCTGCTCATTGTGTAGACCAGAAATGAAAGAGATAAAATATTCTAAACTTAATATGATGTTTATTGGGTTTCACTGCTTTCAAGATTCTCTAAGACAAGATACCTAGTCTGTGATCCTATCTGAACAATGGTATTTTTTTTCACCTATTTTCTAATACCAATGAAGCAAAAGAGGCAGTTCGTAGCATTCCAGAAGCATTCCTGTATGCAAACCACAAACTCAGAACGACTTCTGAACAAAGGCCTTGGAGAGGCTTTAAGCCTATGGCAACCAGGGAGAGGACCAAAACTCATGCTTTTAACCTCAAAACAAAGGCCCATCTATAACCCACAAAGGGGAACAGAGGTCACAGGCAGGTTTCTACAGTTTCATTATGTACCTAATGGGACTAAACATATAGTCCACCATCTTGATTTTGTCAGCCATTATAATTAAAACAAAATAAAAAACCCCAAAACTTTGAAATATACTTTGTTAAAAAAAAAAAAAAAAGTGGCACTTACATCAGCCTTGCAAATAAACATAAGATGTCTGCTAACCTACAAAATGTCACCCACTAAGGCCTCCCTCTCATAGGATAACCCCCCACACTTCACTCTCTTAGGAATATACCATTAATTGCCCTCAGCATGTGTGAGTGGCTATTCACAAGTTAACTTTACAGCAATATTTAATTGAACGAATAGAACAATGTTGTGCTAATGAGGGTCAAATTGCCACCAGATGTTGCTTCTTTCTTTCTTTCTTTTTTTTTTTTTTTAAATAAACACAGCTGTGTACATGCATGCATAGGCAATACAGAACTAATAGTGGACAACAAAAGTAGTTCTAAGAAAACACTGGCAGGCAATAAAGGAGAGAAAAATCTAGGGATTAATGAATTTCCATCCCACCTTTCATTTTTATTTCAAACACATTAAAATGCACTGAACTTGGTATTGTGAATATGCCGTATATTATACACTATTTCCAAACAACCACTTATGAAATGGGGACTTTCTCTCAGTGGGGACAGGTGAGTCAGTGTGATGGGAAGCCATCAACAACCTGACTGTTCTGTGACGTCTTCCTTGAGGAGGTCCAGGAACCAGCACGGAGTCTTCCAATCTCTAGCTGCACCAGCCCCTGTGCACACTTGGAAAGACAAGAAAAGAGGTGAAAACCAGCATTTATACTCTAAAATTATCATGGCAGGGCCTCCACTCATCTCTGCAGCCAACAATTGTAAATGGGTGACAAAAGCAACAGGCAAAAAGGAAATTCAGTCCTCAAAAAATCACACAAAACAACAGAAATTCACCAACTCAGCGGTATTCACGTCATGACTTCATGACTTTTTAAAACATGGTAAAAGGATTACATTTCAATTCACCTCTTTTCCTTTTCCCTTCTGATGAAAGTATTCACGAGCAGTGACATAATTAAGGAAAAGTGGGTGAAAGGAAGACCGAGAAATCAGACATGGAGATAATCTACAAATAACTTCTCTCCTAAGTCACAACCCAGAGTTGACTACACTAGAAAATCAGGATCTTGCAATAAACAAAATTCTTTTGTCTTTGCAAAAGCTTCCACAGCTATTTGTGAAACAGCATAAGACGCAGCTGGTTATAATTGAATGCAAAGTTACAGGAACTTTTATTAATCCGTTTCCTCCAAAGGAGGTAGGGTCCATGTTGCAGAGACACTTGGAAGGGAAGGAATTCTGAACCTTTGCCTCCCTATGACTTCAGTGAGGAATAGCTCGCGTGGTGAGAAAACCACTCAAGCAGACCCTTGTCATCTTGGGCGTGCTGCTCTACTTTTTCAAACTTCATTTGTGAATCAGAGGACTTGGTCTAGATAATCTTTAGTGGTCTCTCAAGCAGTAAAAGCTAGATTGGGTAAATTCACGACAATACAGTGTTAGAGAGAGAAGGAGGAATTTTGTGATTCCAGGAGAACTTATACCATCTATTGCACTTGAGGATAATTGTGGATACTTGGATTCTCACAGGTATAAAAACTAGCTTAGAAATCCCCAAAGAGGTTACTCCTCAATCCTGTTAGTCATTATAGCAGCTTTCTTGTAAAGCTGTTTATGATGGGTTAAAGTAATCAGAGTTTAGATCTCTAGTTAAAACTCGAATTAGCAGAAAGTCTAACCCATTTTATAACCAAGCCAGTTTAGAACTGTCCCCCGCCCCGGTCCCCAGACTTTGGGAAGTTACACCAGCCAGGCAAAAAGCAGCCTGGGGACTCACCTTGAGGACAGTGGCCACCGTCTCCTGTGAGGCATTTCTCATGTCCTCCCCATTCACAGATAAGATCTGATCTCCCTGAATCAATCTCCTATCAAGGTCTGCAGCTCCACCTTTCACGATGTCAGAAATAAACACTCCACTTCCATTTCTGTGAATACCATAGAGCAGTGGGTAATGGCACAATTTAGTATTTCTTCAGTAAATCTGAGATTACTGACATTCTACACAGTTTCACTAAATCCTAACGCTTGGAAGAATGTTCCTACAAAGCCATCTCATCCAATTATATCCACTAACTTCCCAAATGATAAACCTCAGAGTGCTTGCCTTTTAAGTAGTTTATACCTATTTGTGCTGCCTACTGTAAAATTCATTTTTATTGGTCCAAGGGCATTATTTCTGCAAGAGGATAATCTTAGTGAAATGAAATGGAAATTCACTTTAAAAAGCATAGTACTCTTAAAAAAATTTTTTTTAATGTTTACTTCTTAGAGAGAGAGAGAGCAAGAAGGGGAGGGGCAGAGAGAGAGGGAGATATAGAATATGAAGCAGGCTGCAGGCTCCACACTGTCAGCCCAGAGCCCAACGTGGGGCATGAACTCACGGACAACGAGGTCGTGACCTTAGCCGAAGTTGGACGTTTAACTGACTGAGTCACCCAGGCGCCCCTTAAAATGTACAAGTTATTTCCTTATAGATTAGCTCACTTACTAGTACCTGATCAATTTCTAGTTTTATCACTCTTCCTTTTCCTGTTGTTACTAAGGTTTTAATTATAATTATTTATTTGAGGAGTAAATAAATTTGTATGTCTCAAATTCAAGAGGTTAAAAAGTGGAGAAAGCACCTGGGGCTTCCTCATTGTTTTTTAAGGCTGTATTCGATTCTACAGAGGTTCTTTACTTTCATGATGAGTAAAATATATAGATAAAATATAGAGGTTATTGTCAGTCTCTAGCTGTTGCAAACAATGTGCAAATGGGGAACATATCTACAAGAATACTGTTAGGATACATTTCTAGTTGTGGAATTGCTAAGTCAAAGAATTGTGCATTGTGAAAGCGTATACACCTGATCCTTTACAATGGGACATTTTGGGCTAAGGAACGTGAATGTTCCTTACAAACCCAATCTGAAATACTAGTGTTGTACGAAGATGGTTTTATCAATCCACTATGAGGCAATAAAGTAAAAACCATTACTCTCTGTGGAATCTCGCCAGGCATATGCATGTGTCACAGGTAAGCAAACTTCAACATGGGCTCTGTCAGGTGCTCTGCACCAGGTATGCAGGGAGTTTGTTTAGAAATATGAGTCTCAACTTTTTGATGTGTAATGCGTTTTCCGAGTGACGATTTAACAGTGCTGAAGAATGAGATCAGGACAGCACAGTACCTGGCACAAAATCAGTGCTCTCAAAAACTCTCTAATATTTTATTTTAATAACAGCTTGGACTGCTGGAAAAAAAACAATGGGCTAGCCGTCAGCAGTCTTTGAAGGCACAGGATGTAATATACATAAAACCATTTCAATGCTCCCTAAGATGATGGTTGATACCCATTTAAGGCCATATTGGGGCGTCACCTGACAATCTTGCAGCCCTGTTGGAATAAACACACACCAAATAACTAAAACCAGTAAACCATGGAAGCTAGAATTGCAGTTGCAAGATATGACTTACTTCTCTAATCTACTGATATTATTCTATAATGCCTATCATATGGGTAAGCGACACAGACTTCAAATGAAAAGCCTAGCCACCAGGATCTACCTACATTTTTGGTGCAAGTTACCTTTTGGGGACATCTTTCTTAATGAAAACTACTGTCATAAAGAATTTGTCTCTCAACTACACTTATTCAGCTAGTTTTTGAAACTCACCAGCTAGATGTAGTTAACAGCATAAGATTAACATGGTATTCATGGCAGAGGAATTTTCTTTCTCTTTTTAAAAATTTTTTAAGTTTATTTATTCACTGAGAGAGAGTACAAGCAGGGGAGAGGCAGAGAGAGGGAGGGAGAGAGAATCCCAAGCAGGCTCTACACTGTCAGTGCAAAGCCCGATGTGGGGTTTGAACCCACGAACCGTGAGATCATGACCTGAGCCAAAGGCAGATGCTTAACCGACTGAGCCACCCAGGCACTCCGGAATTTTCTTAACCCAACTCTGTATAAACCTATCTCTTGATATTAGCTATTTCTTGGGTAAAGCCTCAGATCTAAGTGACTCCAAGGTATAAAAACCCTTTTGAGTCTCTTATTTATTTATTTATTTACTTACTTACTTATTTATTTATTAAAAAAAATTTTTTTTAACGTTTTATTTATTTTTGAGACAGGGAGAGACAGAGCATGAACAGGGGAGGGTCAGAGAGAGGGAGACACAGAATCTGAAACAGGCTCCAGGCTCTGAACTGTCAGCACAGAGCCCGACGCGGGGCTCGAACTCACGGACCGCGAGATCATGACCTGAGCCGAAGTCGGCCGCTTAACCAACTGAGCCACCCAGGCGCCCCGAGTCTCTTCTTATTCTATATGGGAACAAATATAGTCTCAGTTGACTGGGCTTCAGGTTCTATCTTCATATGACACATTTTTTTTTTTTTTTGGTAAGATCTTGCTCAGAGATATTACCAATGTCATTCTAATATTTATAGATAGGTTGAATTTAGAAGCCATACTGTTAGTTTACATGAGACTTTACCTTTCAGTGTTTGTAGGCTCCCTAGGGCTCTGAAGGAAAAGGCCAATCTGTCCTAACTTGCATAGTATTTCCTTACCGTTTCCCAACAATACTCAGACCCAGTCCTCGGCCGGCCTTTTTCTGCAGATCCACTGGGAAAATCTCCAAGTTCTCCTCATCCCTGTAGTGTGCCTCATCTCTGTACACCACCAGCCGCACCTTCTGGGGGGTCTGCCTCAGGGCTGTGATGGCTTCTTCATGGCTGGCGCTCCTCAGGTCAATCCCATTAACCTGGAACAATGGACATCTGAGATGGGCTGCTGACAGCAGAGACCTCTATGCCGGTTCTGTCTGGAGCTCTTTAATCCAACCAGTGACAAACCTCTGGAAATTTCTAGCTGTTCCCAAGGCAGGTAGCAACTACTGGCAGTAGTAGCTGCTTCATGTATAAAGGAGGTAGCCCTTATCCTCTCCTACCCCAAAAGCATAGAGGGTGCTTAGTGCACACAGTAATGCTGTTTTGCAAAGCTGTGAGCTCTACTATGGAATCAACATGGTTGGGGAGGGGGGAGGGTGAAAGGGAGCAGGAGGGGTGGAAGGGTCTAACGGCCTCATGTAATTGAGGTCAAAAGGGAAATGAACATTAGTGTTGGTCAGCATTTTAGGACTCAGTTTGCTTATTGAATTTGACGTCCTCACTCTTAATTGCAAACATCACAACTACTTTAGAATAAGCCGGAAAAAAAATGAGAGACCAGTATTTCTGACAGTGTCGAAACCCCCTTGAAGTATACCCTTCTGAACCTGGATCCGAGAGAGCACAAACAGGACCATAAGTTAGAAGCAAACTGTACTGGAAACAGCACTGAGTAAAGCCATGGCTCTGCTTCTGGTAAATCACGTGAATTTGGAAGTTGTGGGCCCTCAATAAGCCTCTGTTTCCTTGTCTGCTAAATGGAGATCATATAGCCAGTTTACTTATTTATTTCTTCAAACTTACTTGTGTTTTACTTAAGAAATGTTTGTGTAGTGCTTGTGTATTAGCCCTTTGTAAATATTTACTCATTTAACCCTTATACTAACTCTCTGAAATAGGTACCATTACCATTTTACAGATGAGGAAAGTAAGTCACGGAGGGGCTAAAGAGACTTGACCCAGGTTATATAGCTAGTCACAGTTTGAACCCAGACTATCTTCCCACCCTTAGTCTCTATACCCTTCTGCCTCAACATACTCTTATTTAAAAAAAAAAAATTTTTTTAACATTTATTTATTTTTTGAGAGACAGAGACAGAGTGCGAGCAGGGGAGGTGTAGAGACAGGGGGAGACACAGAATGTGAAGCAGGCTCCGAGCTGTCAGCACAGAGCCCGACGTGGGGCTCAAACTCACGAACCGTGAGATCATGACCTGAGCTGAAGTCAGTTGCTTAAGCAACTGAGCCACCCAGGCACCCCTCAATGTACTCTTAGAATGAGTTATTGGATCCCCTGCCACAGAGAAAGTCAAGTACTGTTATGGATTAGTGGATTTAACAAAAAGGAGAAATTGAGGGGAAGAATGGCCAAGGACTCAAAGGAAGGGAGTCATAGGTCACTCCCTCAAGGTCATAGCTAGGAAAAGACACAAAGGGAAGAGTAGGCACAGGTCATGGCCAGTAGTGGGGTGGGCGATGGGGTGGGGGGTGGGGTGGCAGAATAGAAGAGTTCCCTCAAGATGCTGGTTCTACTCCATGTTCTAGTCCATCCCTGTGTGTCCTGGGCAAGTCAAGCTTATCTCTGGTCTTCCATTCCTTCATCTGTACAATAAGGGATTGGTCTCAGGCTTTTCCAATTCTAACATTCCAAAGACTAGTGACTTGTGGCATAAAGATTGGTTACAGAGAGGGAGAAGAGAGCAATGAGCCTTTCTTGGAGAAGGTGGGTTTTGAGCAATTATTTTTTTTTTTTTTCAACGTTTTTAATTTATTTTTGGGACAGAGAGAGACAGAGCATGAACGGGGGAGGGGCAGAGAGAGAGGGAGACACAGAATCGGAAACAGGCTCCAGGCTCTGAGCCATCAGCCCAGAGCCTGACGCGGGGCTCGAACTCACGGACCGCGAGATCGTGACCTGGCTGAAGTCAGACGCTTAACCGACTGCGCCACCCAGGCGCCCCTTGAGCAATTATTTAAAGCTGATTCTATAAGCCAGAAAAATGTTTAAAAGCCTAATTTTCATGATGCTTTTTCTTTTCTGGTATATCTTGTGTTTGTGTTCTCAATTACATTAACTATACCCAGTGGTTAAGGGGTGCCTAGCTGGCTCTAGTTGGCAGAGCATGCGATTCTTTTTTTCTTAAAGTTTTATTTATTTAAATAGTCTTTACACCCAATGTGGGGCTCAAACTCACGACCCTGAGATCAAAACTTGCACGCTCCTCCGACGGAGCCAGCCAGGTGCCCCCAAGCATGCGACTCTTGATCTCAGGATCATGAGTTCAAATCCCTGGGCATAGAGCTTACTTTAAAAAATAATAATAATGAAAACAAAAACAAAAACAAAAAAACCCAAACCCAAACAGTGGTTAAGTATGGGTTTTAGATACAGACGGCCTTCAGTTTGAGCATGGATTTTAACTTACGTTGTGAAACCTTAAGTATATTAGTCAAGCTAAGCTTCAACTGGGTCATTTATGAATTGGAGATAATATCTATTTAGTGTTGTGAGGATTAAGGGAAATAAACCCTCTAAGGCATTCGGCACAGGACCTGGCACACAGTTAAGTGCAATGTAAGTTAGAAGTTGGGATTTTATAAGGAGTTGAAGTAACCCCTGTCAGGGCTGTTTTCAGTCAGTGCCAGCATTCACTGTTACTTTAGGCCCATGAGTGCACTCTCATTGTTTGTGAGGTAAATCCATAGGACAAAGGGGAAAACAATGTCTCTAGAAAATGTGGTCCGAAGTGATTATTTCCCTGTATTCCAATAGATGGCACACCAGACCACTTCTGTTACTCAAATGCAAAATAGTTACTTCCCTGGACTCCAGGTGAGTTCTCGTAAGCCTCTGAAATAGCTTGTGAGAGGCCCTAGCAATTATACTTTCCATAAAAAGCACTGTCATGAAACTAATATAATAAAAGCAATTTATACTAAATTCCAGCATGAAGATGACTGCCCAAATCCAAGACATCTGCTCCAAGTTCACAGTTTTCATTTCCTCCTTTGCTTATCAAGAGGCACCACTAAATGCACCAGTGATCATAAGAGAAATATCGCTGTGCAGCTCGAATATTGTGGAGTGATGTATTACCTTAAGTGCCTTACAGAAGCACTATATGCATTATTTAGAGCATTGATTGTAGAAGGGTAGGGGTGGTAATTGCAGAGCTCCCTACTTGAGACAAAGAGCCATAGGAGGCCCCAGTCATCAAGGGGAGTGTATCACATCTCTTGGATAGGACGAGGAAGTGGGGAAGTCACTGCTTTCGAGGGAAAGAATAACCAAACCAGGCAGCACTTTCTCACTACTTTATTCCACAGGGAAAACCAGGCTTTAGCCCTTTACTCTTTCTGCTCCCACTTGCACAAAAATAGAAGATAATGGACGTAGAATTAGGGAAGGATGAGGGACTGAGTCTAAAAGGAGAATCAGAAAGAAGACAGTTCATGCTAATTACAGAATCATAAATCTTGCCATGCTAAAAAATTGCTGGATTAGATCTTTGTCAGCAAAATCTGGCTTGTCCCAATTTTTAAAAAAGTAATCTCTACGCTCAATGTGGGGCTCGCACCCAAGGCTCCAAGATCAAGAGTGGCATTTTCTTCTGACTGAGACAGTCAGGCGGCCCATGGCTTGTCCTGATTTTAACAAGAGGATAGAATTAAAATTATGAAAGGCCACTGACAATGCAGAGGACTCTCATAAGTAGAAAGGCCATTGTGTGGAAAGTGCTGATACACAGTTATCTTGTTTCACGGTCTTGAAATGTACTGCCAAAGCTGGCCTGTTTTCTCAAGGCAAACCTGCAGGCCGAAGGCTGATGATGCCTAATTATGCATCTGTACACATCAACCACAACTAGCACAAGTCCAAATGTGTGGTCTAAAGCTGCTTACAAAGGAAACATGATGTTACTTGACCAAACAGCTACTTCTTTAAAAAAATTTTTTTTTAAATGTCTATTTATTTTGGAGAGAGACAGAGTGTGAGCAGGGGAGGGGAAGAGAGAAAGACACATACACAGAATCCGAAGCAGGCTCCAGGCTCCTAGCTGTCAGCATAGAGTCCGACACAGGGCTCAAATTCACACATTGTGAGATCATGATTTGGGCTGAAGTTGGTTGCTTAACTGACTGAGCCACCCAGGTGCCCCCATACAGCTACTTCTTAACTAAACACATGACATGCTTTTGTGGACTAGATATTGCATGGGGTAAAATTTCCTGATCAATAAAAAAACAACTTTTGTTTTAGTTGACACACACTGTTATATTATATCCTGGTCATCTTTAATGTTTGTTTATTTTTGAGAGAGAAAGAGAGACAGAGCATGAGCAGGGAAGAGGCAGAGAGAGGGAGTCACAGCATCTGAAGCAGGCTCCAGGTTCTGAGCTGTCAGCACAGAGCCTGACGTGGGCTAACTCACGAACTGTGAGATCATGACCTGAGCCAAAGTTGGATGCTCAACTGACTGAGCCACCAAGTGCCCCATGTCCTGGTCATCTTTAATGAGGAGTATAGACCATCCATCCATATTGGGTAATATAATTCAGTTGGATGCCAGGAAATGGTTTGAGTTTTCAATTTCTCCTTCCACTCAATTGCCTTCTTCATGTTAACCTATCCTGAGTATTCACTTGTACATGAATATGAAAGAGAACAGCTACAGCTGAGATATCCCATACAAATAGTTTTAAAAAGGGATTTTTTTTTTTTACTGAAGTATAACTGTTATGAAATAAACTATATTTAAAGTATATAATTTATATTGCTAATTTATGTGATTTATACCTATGCAACCATCACCATAATCAAGAAAATGCTCCACAGATTAGATTTAGTTTCAAGTGACCATTATAGAATAATCCATGGGCTTACAAATCATGTATCTAGGCATGTATGCATCTGTACTCTTTTGAATATTCAATCTATTCATCTTACAAAGCCAATTATGATAACACCAGTTAATTAGAAAACCTAGGGAGAAAAAAAAAAACAAACCCTTGAAACTCCTGACCACTAAAAAATGGTGCTATATGCAAAAGCAGTCAAGCCAAATCCCAAAGAGGCCTCGCTTATTTTTCTAACCTCATACACTTGTACCTTAATGAATGTACTGGGAATATGTCCTAATCCAATGATGAAGCACAGTAAAGGTCTGCAGAGAAACCCTGAATTTAATTTGTAGCGAGCCCGGCCTCTCCTTTAACTCTTTCTTGCCTATATTTTCTGCCCTTAATTATATCTGTGGTTTCATCTTGGGAGGCAAACTTGAACCACCAAAGGGGAAATAAAATTCTATGATGTCATTCATAATGTGCTGTATTAAAGTTGCAAAGCAAAAATGCACATGCCCACCATAAAATGTTAACTATTCAATTAAATTCATCCAATGAAAGAAATAAATGTTGCCTAAAGGTCTCACATCATCAAAAAAGCTTTTTCGTTCCACCTACCAGAATGCCTGGCATTGACCTGCCATTCATCCGTTCCTTAGTTCAGACACTGCCTGCTTTGGCATTTTTAAAAAGGCTTTAACACCTTTGCTAATTGAGAGCCCATTTGAAAGAGGCAAGCTAAACATTTCATTTCTCCCTAAAGGGAGAAGATTCTACATTTTCATCAACTAGAAAACAAAAGCGGAAAGCATTTTACTTAACGATTTATTAGGAGTAAGAAAACAATACTTAAAACAGCACTGAAGTCTTTAAAACATCAGCTGTCCATGTTTTTGCATATGTCTGTGTTTTTAGGAGAATTTAGACAGCTTTAGTGAAGCGGCAAAACAAGTCAAGTTGCAATACTATGCACTCTCATTTGATATTAAGATTATAGAACTATAGGTTGTACTTCTGCTTTAATTTAAAAAAGTTTTCACAGATTTAGACTGATGATCTGCCATGATTCTGATTATAGTTATTCAATGTACATTAAAGAAAGAAAAAAGAGTAAGGTACATCTTTTGCTAAATGGGAGAGAGATAAGTGAGGACAAAATGGAGTACAAGACTGTGAATAAATACTTTGTGGATCAAGGTCAGTAAGGGAACTGTATTTGCTAGTATTAAATGAAACTCATAGTCTTATACCTCTAATATCTGGTCACCAGCCCAAAGTCTTCCGTCTCTGGCCGCGGCTCCTTCTTCGTAGACTTCGTGTATAACTATAGCATCCTAGAAAAAACAAATTCTTATTAATTTTCGACAACCATAAATGCTTCCTTACACAAACAACCAAACCATAGGCAGCGACCCATAAATTGCCATTTGCTAATAGTGTCATATTTTATGGGACCTGAAGGTAAATAAAATACACAGTTACCATATATTCCAAGGTATAATTAATTTTTCCTAAGTTTCTTATTTCATTCCTTTAGAACTGGCTTTGCCTAATATTTCAAGGTAAACTTCCCCCCTGTGTTTTACTGTTAACCTGTACATTGCTGCTGTGTATGAACTTGAGGTGAACTGTGCGTCATTCTTATTTTCATTTTATGGTATATTTTGAAACATGGTTTCAAGTATTTATTAGTATTCAAGGATTTGGCATAGATGTGTGGTCTGATTCAGGGGGTCTGTCAGGCCCATTACTTGGGCAATGAAAGAAAAGAACTTAAGTGGAGTGAAATGACCCTGGAGGATGAAGCATGGAGGAGGGGGAAGGGTGTTCATGACCCTAAGTAAGTGTAAGACAGCCGTGGGTTCCAATTCTGACCCACCATTGTGTAATCTTGGGCAAATTAACTCCTGAACTCAGCATTCTGAGCCATAAAATCAGGACAATACCTAAGGCAGGTAAGCTCAGGCTGAGGAAAGTATTTCATGGTTAGTGAATTAAAACAAAAAACTCCTATCTTTTCAAATTAATAACCTTAAATTTTAATCATCATAAAAATAACACATACCAGTGTAAAGAACTCAAGCAATACCACAGCATGTAGTAAACCACAGAAATAAACTGCCTCCTTGGTCTGCCCCTCAGTCTCACTCCCCAGAGACAATCACCATCAACAGTTTCCTAAGGATCCCTGCAGACAATGTACATCTCTACACCCAAATATTTCTATCATATGTACATATATTTTGGTGAGACTACTTTTAAAATATTCAGTTGAATATGTTCACACAACTTTCCCCCCTCATGTTAAGCAAGTAGAGGATTTTTATAGAGCTGAAAACTAAAGCAGCCAGAAGCCATTGGTTCTTTCTGCTGTTTATCAGACTGAAGGGCCTGAAAAATATGATGTTGGAAGGATTATGCCAGCTGTGTTGGAGGGCTGCTGGGAAAGGAAAAGAGCTTCTACGTGGAGACTAGAAACAGAGATCTGTGGGTCCCATGAGAAGTGCAGAAGCCCTGCACTGCCCAGTGTCCCCCATGCCACACCAGCCCCAGCACATGCACTGGCTTACCAGACTCTGCAAGCAATGGTCAAGGGGGCCACAAGCCATGCACAATGGATCCCACCTTGGAAGAAGTCCTGTGTCCCAAGCACTGGGGCTTGGAAGCAACAGGATTTCTAGACTTGAGGTCATGAAGGCTTGGGTAAGACGGGCTTGATGACAACTGGGGGGACTGATGATAATGGCCAGGGGCCCACCAATGATGTCTGGGAGTTTTGTGAGGAGACCAGAACCCTGAGAGCTTGAGGAGCCTACGAAATGACTGAGGGTGATTCTGCCTTGGCCCAGAAGTATGGAACCTCAGAATCAGAATTAAATTGACGTGAAGTCAAACATAAAGAAATATTTCTTGCAGAAGTATAACAAATAAGACAAAAAAAAAAAAAAAAAGATCCAAACCAAATCTACTTTCTTAAAAAAATAAATAGGGGCGCCCGGGTGGCTCAGTCAGTTGGGCGTCTGACTTCAGCTCAGGTCACGATCTTGCGGTCCGCGAGTTTGAGCCCCGCGTCGGGCTCTGGGCTGATGGCTCAGAGCCTGGAGCTTGCTTCCGATTCTGTGTCTCCCTCTCTCTCTGACCCTCCCCCGTTCATGCTGTGTCTCTCTCTGTCTCAAAAATAAATAAACGTTAAAAAAAAAATTTATTAAAAAAAAAATAAATAAAAAGGTTCTTATGTGAATTTGGGAGTAGAGAAGCAATACAAGAAAATACTAAGAAGTTCTACAACCAGATGACTCCACTGGATTCCAAATATCTTTCTCACTACTTTCATTTTATCATCACATGCTTCTGAAAACATTCTTTATTATAGCAATTATAAAGGCAGCTCCCAGGAGACAGGAGAGGTTCCCTAATCCAGACAATTTACATTACAGATTTTGTATCAGCAACAGATTTTAGACCATTCTTTGTTTTAACTCTGATTTATGAAATTTCCGGATGCAGGGAGCATCTAGACTGCCAAGAGTTGGTTCCTCTGAACTGCTTCAAGGGAATGGCTTTGTGAAAACGTGCTGGGTCAGTGGCTTCAGGAGATCCCAGCAACACTGCCAAGATGACACCAAGGGCCAGTTTTATGAAAGTAGTGCAGGGAGAAACTAACGCAAGTTCCTTGTAATGACTTGTGTCATGCTGGTGTTTCAAGTTTGGAGGCCAAACAGCCCCCCTTCATTGGACTGACAGAATCAGACTGAACTCCTACTAACATGGTGTTTACAGAGTTCAACTTCCAGCATAAACTTCTTTAATTTTGCAACATTACAAAAGTCAAATGGGAAATTTCTCTTCATTTACACTTAAATGGAAGAAAAATATCAACTGTAGTTTTTATTCCATAAAAGTAGCCCAGGGGCGCCTGTGTGGCTCAGTCAGTTGAGTGTCCGACTTTGGCTCAGGTCATAGTTTGCGGCTTTGAGCTCCACATCGGGCTCTGTACTGACAGCTCAGAGCCTGGAGCCTGCTTTGGATTCTGTGTCTCCCTCTCTTTTTGCTCTTCCTCTGCTCACGCTCTCTCAATAAATAAATAAATAAACAAACAAACAAATAAATAAGTAAAATAAACACACACTAAAAAAAAAAAAGTAGCCTGAATTAAAACCTCTTCAATACTTTCTGGGTGTTCAATGAACTCTTTTTTTTTTTTTTTAATGTTTATTTATTTTTGAGAGAGAGAGAGAGAGAGAGCGCACAAGCAGGGGAGGGGCAGAGAGAGAGGGAGACACAGAATTCAAAGCAGGCTCCAGGCTCTGAGCTGTCAGCACAGAGCCTGATGTGGGGCTCGAACCCACAAACTGTGAGATCACGACCTAAGCCGAAGTCTGGCGCTTAACCGACTGAGCCACCCAGGCGCCCCAATGAACTCTTTCTTTAAAGTTTATTTATTTGAGAGAGAGTGTGGTGTGCAAGCAGGGGAGGAAGAGAGAGAGAGGGAGACAGAATTCCAAGCAGGCTCCGTGCTGTCAGAGCCCAACACAGGGCTCAAACTGACGAACCATGCAATCATCACCGGAGGCGAAATCAAGAGTTAGACGCTTAACCAACTGAGCCACTGAGATGCCCCATAATGAATCTTATAAATAAAAGAAATATACTATCGCTCAAATGCTGAACTCCCTGTCAATCTGTTTTGTCCAGGAGTCTGTGTGAAAAACTCCCCATTATTTCTTCCCTTTTGCTTGACTACTGTCGTGATTTCTCTTAAAGTTATCAATGAAAATACAAGAAAACAGTAGACACTCTAACCTATCAATAGAAAAAGGTCACATTTCTTACCATGTGCCCTATGTGTTGACACTGGATTGTGAAGTTAAGGTTCTGCTCAGCTGTACTAAAAGGGGGTGCTAGACATGAGAGGTGGGGGCCAACAGGTAAATTAGAAATGTGGGCTGGTGAACTGAAAAGAAAAATAGATTTATTTTTTACAACTTACACAGTTGATAAGGTAGGACAAAATAATAAAAAAAAAGATACTGTATTGAGCTATTTTAGGCATCTATTTGACAAGGCCACAAAAAATTTTTACTTCTTACTTTGAAAAAATTGTGATTAGATGAAATAATGGGTCATTAATGAAAGACTGCTATTTATTGTTTTAAGGAAAAAATTTGGAGTTGATTATACACATGATTCTTATCTCCTCATTGTATATCCTCTTAAATTTTAATGCTCTTGAGCTGTTCAAGCAAAACTGCTTGTTGGCACAGTTCTGAGTACCTTCTTCTTCCACTCTTATCTCTGCATATTTAAGTAACATTCCTTCACCCTAGGATACCTCAGTGACTCCATCTACCAATACCAATGACTTCTAAAACTCATCTATTCCAGAAGCATTCTATTCATCATTTCCCTGTGGGTGGGTTGCTGGCTCACACTGAGGAGAGGCTATAGAGACAGATGATTATGAGCTAGGCCTCTGGAGTCAGATTTCTTAGTCCAAATCTTGGCCCTGCTACTTCTGGCCACGGGCCTTGGGAAGACTGTTAACCTCTCCCTTAGCTTCCTCATGTTTATATGGTTTTAACAATACTATTTGCACATAAAGCTTTATGTACAATGCCAGCACATAGTAAGGAAGTGGGAACATCTCATTTATTTTAACACCTCTGTGCCAGAGTTGCTGCACGCTTCCCATTCGTGCCATTCAATCCTCATAACAATGAAGCAAGTGCCGTATTATTAGTCTCATTTACAGTTGGGGATATGGAGGCTCAGAAGGATTCAGACTTGACCAGGTCTTTGCATCTTCTAAGTAGGGAAGATCACATTCCAACTTGGGACTGTTTAACACCAAAGCCTGTGTTCCTACAGCCATTGCAAGCATCTCACCTGTTTTGAATATTTTATTTTGCACTTGTATAGAAGCTAACCTGGGATTTTCCATATGGCATCAATTCTGTTGAAATACTGTCTCCTTAACTCCACAGCAAAAACCTAAAGGGCATGGGCTGATCATTTTGTAGACAGTGAACAAAAAGACAACTGGGGAAGTGAAAATTGAAGCCTCTCGCTTAATGAAGTGGGGTGATGATCTATGGACCTCACTTGCTAGTTAGGGGTTTGTGCTACACAAAACACGATGGTTAAGAACTCTCCCCAACCCAACATGGAGTCTCTCTCTCTCTCTTTTTTTTTTTTTAATTTTTTTAACGTTTATTTATTTTTAAGACAGAGAGAGACAGAGCATGAACAGGGGAGGGTCAGAAAGAGAGGGAGACACAGAATCTGAAACAGGCTCCAGGCTCTGAGCCATCAGCACAGAGCCCGACGCGGGGCTCGAACTCACGGACCATGAGCTCATGACCTGAGCCGAAGTCGGACGCTTAACCGACTGAGCCACCCAGGCGCCCCTCTCTCTCTCTTTTTAATGTTTTTATTTATTTTTGAGAGATAGACACAGCACGAGCTAGTGAGGGGCAGAGAGAGAAAGGGAGACACAGAATCTGAAGCAGGTTCCAGGCTCTGAGCTCTCAGCACAGAGCCTGATGCGGGGCTCGAACTTGTGAACTGAGAGATCATGACCTGGGCGGAAGTTGGACCCTCAGCTGACTGAGCCACCCAGGTGCCCCTAGCTCTCTCTTAATTCCATTTGTTGTTCTTGTCTCTTCCCTTCATTTTTTTCTATCTTCTTTCTATGCACCCATATTATTCAATGAATGATTTTTTTTTTTCTACAGGAGCAGATATAAAAGAAAATTATATACAAGTGATGCATTCATGTTTAAAATAAAGTGGTTCAGGGCGTCTGGATGGCTCAGTAGGTTGAGCATCCAAGTCTTGATTTTGGCTCAAGTCATGATCCCAGGGTCTTGGGATTGAGCCCAGCATCAGGGCTCTACACTGGGTGTGGAGCCTGCTTAAGATTCTCTCCCTCTACCCCTCTCATGCTCTAAACTAAACTAAACTAAACTAAACTAAACTAAAATAAAACAATAAAAATCTTTTAGTCCAAAACAACCCAGATTAATTTCTCCTAATTAATGGCAGACTTAAGAACCATTTACAGATGACCAAGACTGACATATAATCAAAAACTAATTTCCTCTTGGTAGTTGTGATTTTCACTGTGACAACAGAAATTTAAGTAACATCATCTTATTTACTGCCTGAGACAAGACCAACAATTTTCCTTTGGACACTCTAAATCACTCATTTGACTTGCCAACTCTGGATCCAGGGAAGAATCTGATCAATTAGAGAATCTCTCAGATATGGGTTTTCCTTAATCAGAAGGGTTAGGCAGGATTTCGGAGATGTAGGAAAAGTCCTCTGCTTATAAACTTCTCTCTTGAGGCACCTGGGTGACTTAGTCGGTTAAGGATCTGACTTCAAGTCATGATCTCACAGTTCATGGGTTTGAGCCCCGCATCGGGCTCTGTGCTGACAGCTTAGAGCCTGGAGCCTGTTTCAGATTCTGTGCCTCCCTCTCTCCTGCCACCCCCCCACTTGCTCACTCTCTCTCTCTCGAAAATAAAAATAAAAATAAAAATAAAACATTAAGAAAAAGCTTTTCTCTCATCAGTCTATGTCTGAAACACATTTAACTTGAGGAAAATTTCTTCATTCCACTAATTAGGGATAACATTAAAAAACAGACACCCAGGAAGAAGTAGCTGGCTCGCAAATTGAACATACTGTTTAAGGAACCACTGTTTTAATATCTCCATTCTTCAAAGAATACATATTTGTTTTTAAATACAGATAAAATATTACACATGGTATTACTCTCAAAATAATATACATTGAAAAGTTTCTCTCTGCACCTGTCCCTCAGCCACCATCTATCCCTAACTGGAGACAAATACTATTAAGTTTCCTGTGCTTTTTTAAAAAAAAGTTTATTTAGAGAGAGAGAGAGAACACGAGCAGGGGAGGGGCAGAGAGAGAGGGAGGGAGAGAATCCCAAGCAGGCTCCACGCTGTCAGTGCAGAGCCTGATGTGGGGCTTGATCCCATGACCATGAGATCATGACCTGAGCTGAAATCAAGAGTCAGATGCTTAACTGACTGAGCCACCCAGGAACCTTCAGTTTCTTGTGTATGTTGATATAGAGAGTCTATATATCTATATTTGGAAAGTACAAAGGCACCAAAGGCTTGAAGGTCATGGTCTCTTTTATCTGCTGCCCCCTTTTCTCATGAAATTCTACTTGAGCCAGCCAAATGCCACCTCTTCTATGAAACTTTCTCTGACTCTTTTCCCCTAACAAGGTTGATCAACCTTCCTGTGAGTCACTGCTCTATCCCCTTGTATTATTGAATTTATTAGTATCACAATAGCTTTTTCATGGATCTAGGTCCTATATTACCTCCTAGTCTTGGTGGAACTCTTCCAGACTGGGGGCTGCTTCCAACTCTTCTTTGTATCCTGGTGCTGAGCCCAGGGTAGGCACTGAGTACATGTTTGCTAAATGATTACCAAGAAATTGGTTGGAGATAGAAAGATACATCAAAATGACCCAGAAAGAGGCTGGTAGGGTATGTCATAATCTTACCTACCCAATCAAGCTTCATTCTTCCTTTTTTAAAAATCCCACCCAAGCTTCTGATGGCAAAATATTAGTGACACACAACCCACATACCCATCACAAATGGATATTAAATCCATGTGAATTTCTAAAGGATTTACTTTAGTTCAAAGAGCAATTTAAAGGAGCCAAGTACACGGGACTTAATTGTCATTGAGCCCCACAAAAATCACAAACTCCTCCAGGGGGATTTAAACATTGCATTGCTGGAAAAGAATTTCATAACACGTACTAATGTATCCTTAGAGTCAAAGTCATCAGACATTTCAGCCCATCCATTACCATATTCTTTACTGTTCAGGCTACCAACAAGTAGATAAAGTAACTCATAAACATACCAATCGTTCAGCAAAAGGCAATTTTATCATTGCCACAGTAGGCTCATAACACTTAAAGAAGCCGTGTGTTAGAAAAATTAACTAAGGGTTTCCTGTGCACTGAACAATATCAATAAGCACCCTTGTGTGGGTGAACTATTTCCATAGAATGAGATTTTATAGATTACATTTCTAAATGTTCAGTGGATTGTTCTAATAAGCATTTTAGAATAAAACTTTGATAAAGAATTATGTGGTAGATATTACTATAAAGGACCATATATATATATATATATATATATATATATATATATATATGGCTCAATTTTACTATTTGTAGGTGTGATATACTTAATTTGGATCACTCTAGAATTAAACCCAATCTTCGTTATACTCATAAAACCTCTGTTCCCACTGCCCTCAAAATAATCCTAGGTGGCATTTTAGCTACAGAAAAATTTCACATTAAATTACACACTTAGGTGGAAAACATATTACCAGTGATCCCCAAAGAGTGTCATGTCTTATTTCCTTGCTTTATGGGAAAAATCCCTGCTAATAAGAAAGACCCATGAGGACCAAAATAAGGATTAAAAAGATTATATAGAAAATGGGCATTGTTTTTGTCTGGAAGAAGCCATTGTTCAGATCTATGGTCTTAGAGGAATAATGCTCCTTTTAAACATCATTTAATAGAGTTCCCCTCTACGGTTGTCACGGTTCAGAAATCATACAGTCCTGTCTTTCCATATAGTAGACGACTTTCTCAGCAGGAAGGCCAAATCAATGAAGGGTGATAATATAGTGGGAGTAGTAAAATGCTCAGTCCAATGCTGTGCAAATCAAAACTACGTTCACTTCTACCTTGAAACAGATGTAGATGTATTAAGTTACTGATTTGTGATGTCTATTGCAGTTAGAGAGTTAAAAAGAAAACTGTTGGGGTACAACTGTGAAAAAATATGTCACTTTGAACAAAGTTGATAGGCTCCAGACTGTACTTATATAAGTAAAGGGATCAGTGTCTTAGAACATGATGCTTTTCTGTCCCAAATCCTTTGTGGCCAAATTCTTTGGGAAAAAAAAACAAAACCCTCAAAAACCAAGCTTCCTTATTATATTTCAATTAGAATGTGATTTTGAGGGGCACCTGGGTGGCTCAGTTGGTTAAGCGTTTGACTTCGGCTCAGGTCATGATCTCGCAGTATGTGAATTCGAGCCTCACGTTAGGCTCTGTGCTGACAGCTCAGAGCCTAGAACCTGCTCCAGATTCTGTCTCCCTTTCTCTCTGCCCCTCCCCCGGTCACACTCTGTCTCTCTCAAAAATAAATAAACATTAAAAAAAAAAAAAAAAAAAAGAACACGATTTTGAAAAAAGAGGGCAGGAAAGTGTAGAAGAAGGACCCAGAACTGGGAATGAGAGGAGTTAGTTTTTCTCACAGCTCTGCAGGTGGCCAATTTTGCAAGTGGTTCTCCATGCACTGCTTTGTTCAGGACACTTATCAGTAAAGCACAGAGTCAAAATACACGGTTTCTAGAGTAATTCCACCTCTATAATTTTAGACCTCTGTGAACTCATACAGCACAAAGTAAAGCGGAGAAAGCCACTGTTTTATGCAGATATTTAAGTCCTGCCTAGGAATAGTAGGACCTCCTTCTAAATGGCAGACCACAAGAATCCCAACTTTTACAGTCTGTGAGAGATCAGAAACATAAGGGTTTGGCTTGGGCTCTGTATTAGTTTTCTTTTACTGCAAAATTTAGTGGCTTAGGGGTGCCTGGGTGGCTCAGTCAGTTAAGCGCCCAACTTTGGCTCAGGTCATGAGGTTCATGAGTTCGAGCCCTGTGTTGGGCTCTGTGCTGACAGCTAGAAGCCTGGAGCCTGCTTTGGATTCTGTGTCTCCCTCTCTCTCTGCCCCTTCCCTGCTCACACTCTGTCTCTGTCTCAAAAATAAAATAAAATAAAATAAAACATTAAAAAAATTTAATAAAAAAAAACTTAGTGGCTTAAAACAAAAATGAATCATTTGTTTGTTCATGATTCTGTGGGCTGGCAGTGTGGGCTGGGTTCAGGGGGTAGTTCTGCTCCACGCTATCTCGGCTGGGCTCGCAAGAGTTTGCAGTCAGGTTGGCTGGGGCCTCAGCCGAGATAACTGGGCCCCTTTGCCCCCATGTGCTCTTTCATATGGGGTGTCATCCTCCAGGAGGCTGATCTAGGCTTGTCTGCAAGGTGGCAGTCTTTCAGGAGAACAAGAGCTAAGCTGCAAGACCTTGAGGCTAAAGGCTTGGAAGTTACTCAACGCCACTTTCACTACTATTGATCAAAGCAAGTCAATGGGCCAGCTCGAATTCAAGGAAAGTGGAAGGAACTGCACAAAATTTATGATCAATTTTAATCTCCTACAGACTCTATCAAGTCTGCCAGAGGAATTTTCCAGCCTGTAAACAATGGAAGGCAGCAACGTATGGTGGGAAGAATACCGGCTATGGCCACATAAACCTGTGTTCAGAGTTTAGCTCTGCCACTTATCATAGCTTTGTGATACTTCTATTAAGATATTTAGCCTCACTGGGCTAGTGTTCCTGTCTCTGTAAAATGGAACTAATAAATTCTTCCTTTTAGGGTTTGAGGACAAAATGAGATTATGTATATAATGTCAAGCAAAGTGTCAGCCAAATAGATGTTGAATAATTGCTAATGAAGGTTCCCAACACATATATATCTAAGGTTGAAGGGGGCCTATCTGGGACATAAAGGAAGGAATATAGATCAGTGGTCAAAATTCATGACTCTAAGTAGGAATGACACCAATTTCAGTCCATTTTTTGATTTCTATTTTTCCTATTATTATGGTGAACTGAGAATATAAGTGATTGCTTTTTTTTTTTTTTTTAAGTTTATTTTGAGAGAGAGTAAGAGAGCAAGTGGGAAGGGAAGAGAGGGAGAGACAGAATTCTAAGCTCTGTGCTGTCAGCACAGAGCCCAGCTTGGGGCTCGAGTTCACAAACTGTGAGATTATGACCTGAGCCAAGATCAAGGGTCGGATGCTCAACCAACCGAGCCACCCATGTGCCCCTAATAATTTTATTTTTTTAAATGTTTTATTTATTTTTGAGAGAGAGAGAGAGAGACAGAGAGTGAGTGGGAGAGGGGCAGAAAGAGGGAGACACAGAATCGGAGGCAGGCTCCAGGCTCCGAGCTGTCAGTGCAAGAGCCCAATGCAGGGCTCAAAGCCATGAACCATGAGATCATAAACTGAGCCTAAGTCAGACGCTTAACCAGCTGAGCCACCCAGGGGGCCCCCTGATGATTTTATTTTTAAGTAATCTCTACACCCAACGAGACATTTGAACTCATAACACCAGGATCAAGAGTCGCATGCTCTATTGACTGAACCAGCCAGGGGCTCCCCGACTGCTTCTTTTCAAGAAAGATTATGCTGGGAAACCTAATGTAAAAGGTGATAAAAGTAGAAATGCAAACATGTGCTATCTTTAATAGGAATGGCAGGACTCATGTCAACAAAGGCAGCTCTCTACTTTCCTTGTTACAGTGGGGCAGTACGTTGTTTAACCCAAGGATGGACAACTTAATGCACTTGTCTTGCTGGGGCATGTGTTATTATGCTTACATTCCATGTGTTTTGTAGATCTTTTTATATTTTTGAACCAATTACAAAGGTAGAAGGCAAAGATGATTCAAGACAAGTTGCAAAGATGCTCATCTTCCCCACCTTCAAACCCAGTGCTTTGATGCAAAAGGTATCTGGCAGACCCTCATTGATTCATGCATGAGAAGCAAAAAGTAAAGAGGTTATTTTCAGTATCTCATAAGAACATAGAGGACTTGAAGCAGAATGTAGTCAACAAATACTGTATTTTCTTTACTTGAAGATGACTTTTTTCTCATTTTGATTTTATAATTTGGATGAATCTCAGAGTCAAGTGTACATTCAATATACTACTTTCCCACTGTGGATACAATAAAAGATGATTACTTTAGAAGAAGTACAGTATTTGTCAAACTGATATAGTTTTGTTTGCAAACTTCATAGGTTGATTATAAATGTTTCTGTTCAGAAAACCTGAAGAAGTCACAGCTGTAAAAGGGAAGTCAGTAAGAGTCAAAAGAACTTACACTTTTAAAAATCTGGATACTCTCACTAATAAATTAGAGTTTGCTACATAGATTTTCTTTTTTTAAAAAAAGTGTTTATTTATTTTGAGCAGAGAGAGGGTGAGAGAGAATCCCAAGTAGGCTTTGAGCTGCCAGCATAGAGCCCAACACATGAATGCATGAATCATGAATCCATGAACCGCGAGATTGTGACCCAGCTGAAACCAACAGCCAGGCATTAATGGACTGAGACACCCAGGTGCTCCTAGATTTTCTAAGAATCTCAGAACACAGTCACCAATCAAACCCCATAAGACTCTGTTACAAAAGGAACCAAGAGCCAGTCCTTATCTCCTAATCTTAATTTATTCATCTATTCTAGTAGGTTTGGGGGAGGGTGTAAAGATTTGTACCTACCAAACACTTTAAGAGAAAGAAAATGGATCACAACATTTAGTACCTACTATTTTGGAATACTGAAATATTTTTGGGTGATAAACTATAGACAACATAAATAAGCATTAAATCAGCAATACCAGTGGCTCTTTTGACTAAAAGTATGGATTAAGTGATCAGTTATACAGGAAGCAGTAACACCAATCTGTGTGTGTGTGTGTGTGTGTGTGTGTGTGTGTGTGTGTGTTAAAGGAATGGACTATTTAAGCTAAAAGTCAAGCTCAGGGATTGCAAACTCTTCCACACTATAGGTAACTAAAATGTGGAATGAAAATCACAGCAATAAAACAGCTAATATAAGAATTGCAATGAATATATAAAAAGTTTCACATTTTAAGACTGCAAAGCTTTCCCTTCTCAAACTCAGAAAAGAAACTGTTTTATATTTACTTGAAATGGAATTCCCTTGCCAAGAATGATTTTGCAAAAGGTTGATATTCATCAATATGAATATAATTTTTCATACTGAACTATAGATTTATTTTAAGGAAATGGGATAATATTTGCATTATATTTTATAAGTCCCTATAGTTCCATCTGGTCCTTATTTACCTAAACTTTACTCAGCTTGCATAATATTTTTGCTTACAGTCATATTCTTTAAGATCAGAAATGCCCAAATCTGGAAATTCAGAGGTAGTATTCGTTAACATTCTTTCAGTGTGATTCATAGACTTTCTGCAAACTCTGCTTTGATTTTAAAATAAAACTAAGGTAATAAGATGTTTTGTGTAAAAATATATGACTTAAGCAATAATGATAAAAGGAGCCTGGCTTTGGGTGATTACACGCCAAAGCAAACCACACTCCTCGTGAAACAGGCTGTGCAAAGTTCATTCGAAGGGGAATAGCAAAATAAAACACTTAATCAAATGTAAAATAGTTTTCTATTCTGCTTACTTAAAAAAAAATATATAGTGGTTTAAATTGCTACAGTCCTAAGTTTAAATGGTCAAAAGCAGTAACAGCTAAACAATAGCAGGCAATATGGTGAATCAGGGTTAAATGAGGTCACTGCAGAGCCAGACATATGGTGAGAGCTAAAAAATATTTTTTGCTTCAATTTCTAGATGGATGACTTTACCACACAGTATCCAAATGTGACAGTCCTTCTACCTTGATGCTTCTTGCTAATGTACCTCTTCTATCTATGGAACTTCAATTTAATAAGACTGACTTAAATTGGTACTGAATCAGGTGGTGAAAAAAATACACATTTGAAACTTAGAGAGAAATAAGATTTTGAATCTGATATTCCCAGACCTTTTAAATATTAATAGAGCATCTCAATTTTACAATCTATCCTGGGCAACCGCTGACCTCATTTACAACGGGATGGTACCAGGAATATCAAGAGGAACCAAATGCCCGAGGCTAATTGTTTTCCTCTTGTAAGGAGACAAGCTTATCTCCAGACGCAGAGGAACATACAAGTATAGCAACTAGGGCTTATGTTCATAAACTTAACCTTTCTAAAAGTGGTAATAATGACTAGTTTCCATAAACCAAAACTCAACAGTAATTAAGCCTTATTCTCTAGTTAAAAAAACTTAAGACTGAAGTTTTAAGAAACCTGTGAGATGGGAATGAAAAGAGAGAATGAATTTCCTTATCCTACCATACCCTTGAGAAAGAGACTTCTCAATGTAACACGTTCCTGTCTGATTAAAAGAGAAAGCCTAATAACACTAATGTCCTCGCAAAGTGGCTGCCTGCATTTGTCAAAATATTTCTCGGGATTTGGCACTCACTACGTAGTTCACTCCAACTTTGGCCAGGTGAGGTCTAGAAAGTTCTTCCTTATGAAAATGTGAAATCTGTTTTTCACTGAGCCGCTTGGAAGCACTTGAACTGTTTCTACCCTTCATCCACACAAAGATAACCTTACGTGTTTGCATGTCACTGTCCCTTCTGATCTTCCCTTTTCCATTTGATTCAATTCTTCCTCACAGTGATGTGGTTTCAATAATGTCCTTGTCAACTGTGATATAATCACACCCAGAAATGAACAGGATACTCTAGCTACAGCTAAAACTGATCAGAGAAGCACTCCAGACATATCTAACAGCAGGTGCAAATGCCTTGAATGGAACTGAAGGAGGCCAGCATGGCTGGAGTTCGGAGTGGCTCAGAGGCTAGACAGTCATATTTTTAAGTGTGCAAGGCTCTATATGGTGGTACCAAAGGTACAAAATACAATAAAACAGGTCTGTTCTCAAGATACTCAGGGTCTGGTGGGTGAGATGAACAACCCCCTTTTACAGGTGAAAATCGCTGACACATAGAGGTAGCACTAGAAAAGGAGCCCAGTGGTGTGGCTTTGCAGTCAGATAGCTTGATGAAACTCCAACTGGACCAACTGCTAGCATTATTGTGGTAGGGTCCCCTCCCTAAGGAAAAAAACAAAAACAAAAACAAAAACAAAAAAACCTCAAGGTAACCTGGCTATGCGCGTACATGCAACATCCCTCATGAACTTGTAACATGAAACCACTTAATCAGACTACATGTTTGTGTGCGTTACCATATATGGGAGACAAAGAAGTAGAAAATACATAAAAAACTACTCCACGTGGTGTTCAGGGCTCAGTTCTTCAGGTACAAGCCCAACTGAGCAGTGCCGGCAGGAATAAAGTTGTTTCCTGGAAAGAAAAGCCTTGGGGTCATGATTCTCTGTGTGAGAATCCTGCTGCATTATGTTCTTGGAGAAGTTACCTAACTTATCTGAGTCTCAGTTTCCTCATCTGTAAAATGGGGATAATACCACTACTTCTATAGGGTTGTTGGGAGAATTAAATAAGAGGATACACATTAATTACATATTAAGAACAGTGCCAAACCACTTTTTAAGAGTTTGGTGCTGAAAAATAAATATCTAAGTATGCAGAAACAAAGTCATGTTTCTCAGTGTGCAGCTAATATATCAAAGACATACAGATGAAGGGAACTAAGGATATACTTTAATAGGAATGTTTAATAATAATCACTAATAACTGAACTCAGTATAGACAGGTACTGGGAAAAGTGCCTTATATTCTTTATCTTAATTAATCCACATATCAACCATAAGAGGTAGATTTTGTTGTCACCACTTTCACACAAATGGAGAAGCAGATTTAATCTATAACAGTTTAAGTCACTTGTCCAAGACCCTGCAGTGAAAAGATCTGGGATTCTGGTGCCATAGAATCAGCATCATTTCTCAGACTATTAGATTTGATATAACACATTGTCTACAGTGTGGGACCGTTGGCAATGGTAGCCAGAGAAAGGAAAATGCACAGAGTGAGGGCTCCTGGGGAAGCTTTCCTCATTCTTTCTCCACTTCATTTGTTTAATCCCAAGAATGGTTCAACTTGACCAATATTCTGAGATGAAACACTTGTTTCTTAAGTTCTTCTTTCTCTTCTCTAGAATTCCCAAGGCTGATATAATAGAATAACCACCAATAAAATGACATTGGAAAACTATATTTTACTTCCTCTGGGGACACTAGAGGTAAAACTTCTCATCAGCAAGCAAACATTTCAGAGAAGGGGGAACTGAAAGATTCAGGGAGATGCTTAAAACATATGTGGCAAGCATCATACCTCAGTCTTTCATTTGGCAGAATATGCTGTGTCTTCTGAGTTGCAAGATTTCATGAAAACTAGTACTCCAAGACCAAAATAAGTGGTGGCAGTGGGGGAAGACATAGGATGAAAGCATGGGTGGACGGATGGATGGAAGGAGATAAAAAATATAAGTAAATATACTACTTTATACCTTATCTGATCTCCTTGTTGTGTGCCCCTCTAAACTCACATGTAGAAACCCTAATGACCAGTGTGATGGCATTAGGAGGTGGGCCGTTTTGGAGCTGATAAGGTCACAAGAGCAGAGTCTTCATGGATGAAATTAGTGTCCTTCTAAAAGAGGCTCCCCCAGAGGCTCCTTTCACAATGTGAGGATACGAGAAGTCTACAACCCAGAAGAGGGCCCTCGTCTGACTCTGTGATCTTGGGCCTCCAGCCTCCAGTACTATGAAAAATAAATTTCTGTTGTTTATAAGCCATCAGTCAGTGGCATTTTATTACAGTAGCCTGAATAGACTAAGATACTGGCGTATAAGAAACATATAAAAACGAATCCATATTAAGTATATCTAGACAATGTGCACTACAGTTCTACTTTTTTATGCTTTCCAGAGAAAGTAGCTATTTTAATGGTCCTTATTAAGATTTTTCACTGGTTGGTCCCTTATATTAGACCATAAACACTGATGGTAGTAGGATCAACTTGAACAAATGTGTAAGGGCAGGGTTATGTCATTCAACTTCATGTCCTCGGCATTAAGAAGAGGGCAGCCTTCAAGCAAACATATGCAGGCTATCATACAAGAGCCACATTCACCAAAAGCAGACCTGGGAGCACGTCATAAGATTGAAACAACAGAGGCAGAAGTTTGTCATTGAGGAGTGGGTGCAGGTGTGCTCATAAACCTTCCCAAGAGGCTCACCCTCACCATTGTCTTGGTGTTTTAAAAGGCCTATGTTAGAGGACGGGCTGCAAACACATTGGGGTGTCAAGTGAGATCTCCCTCTCTGATCTCAGAAACCATCTGTCTTGGTTCTGAAGCAATTATTTACAGCAGATAGGACTGGTGTGTTGTCAAGACCAAGTCCCAGAGGCTTCATTCCTCCAAAGATAGTAAAAGTATCTGTTGGACACACAACAGAGAGAGCACAGAAACCCTAACTGAGATGGTTGGAGCAAATGCTTAAGAAGGGTCACCAGCACGCAAAACATGCTCTTTCCCTGCATCAGAGCTCAAGGAGGCATCACATAATCACATGTGCAAAGGCAAGTGCAAAGGTACTTTTGACAGTGGGTCAAACTGTCCGCAATTCCCTTTCATACGCTCTCATCTTTATTTGTAATTTCCTGCTGGCTGGATGCAATCCCATGACCTGACTGGATAATATGACCTGGCATGTTAATTAGGCTATGTATTCCATGTCAAAATTTAGAAGGAAACAAAAGATCTTCATTGTGGTAAACAGTGGTTTTATTTGTTAAAGCACCTTCCACCCCCCAGCTGTTCAGCTTCACCAAAAACAGACATGGCTATATATTAACTAGTGAGTCTAACTTACAGCTTTGGATGAGGTACCTGAGGTTGAAAAATAAAAGCTGCACCCCATTTCTCATTTTTAAAGTGGTGCTTATCCTTCCAAGGACAATGGGATTTATAGTCTCAAAAGGCAGAACTATATATTATGAACTTTAGAATGCTGTTAAAGATTTTTTTTTTTTTGGCTGCCTTGTGGTGGCAAAGAGAAGCAGAACGTAGTATTTAGCAAATAGCCTCACATCCAAGAAGCAGCAGGTGAAAAGGAGCACTGGAAGCCTCCAAACTAGCAGCCAACAGCACAAATATACGCAAGAGTAAAGTCCCAAGTGCAGCATGGGCACATCTTACTCAGGTTTTCTAACCAACCCACACAAAGCAAAAACAAAAACAAAAACAAAAACAAAAGAAAAAATCAGTTAACAAACTCATTTAGCTAGGCAAAACATGCTGATTTAAAGTAAGTCTTCTGATTTCCTATGGAAAATCTAGTTCTGCCTTATTTTAAGCAGTATAGACTTATATCTACAAAACTCAAATCAGAGGGTTACTTCTTCATGAAAGAATTCACTACAAAATTTCCTTAAAATATGATTTCCCTCGTTCGTTTTAAATACAGATTTATACAAATTCGGCTTATTTAATATTTACGAATATCTCTTTGGATAAATGAGGAAACAGGCCCTGGAAGGGAGAAACAGCCAATCTTCAAGGTTGACCAGTAGTTTCTGCATACTACTCCAATGTCTTTAGCATATTAAGACCCCAGAACTTTCCTACATTTCTAATTATATGGCTTGGAATGCTGTCTGTTCAGCTTTTGTCATTGAGGAAAGGGGCAACCTTTTCTTTATAAGTTTCCATTCAAGTGGTTTGGTCCAGGCTATATTTTTATTTATTTATTTATTTATTTATTTGAAGTGATATAAATGTTCTCTTGTTTATGTATTATTATTATCATCATTATTTTCAAGTCTGGTTTTTATTTATTTATTATTATTTTTAAAATATAATTTATTGACAAATTGGTTTCCATATAACACCCAGTGCTCATCCCAACAAGTGCCCTCCTCAGTGCCCATCACCCACTTTCCCCTCTCCCCCACCCCCCATAACCCTCAGTTTGTTCTCAGTATCCAAGAGTCTCTTATGGTTTGCCTCCCTCCCTCTCTATAACTTTCTCTTTTCCTCCTTTCCCTCCCCCATGGTCTTCTGTTAAGTTTCCCAAGATCCACATATGAGTGAAAACATATGGTATCTGTCTTTCTCTGACTGACTTATTTCACTTAGCAGAATACCTTCCAGTTCCATCCACGTTGCACTTTCAGGCTATATTTTTAGGGTTGTTTTTTTTTTTTTAAGTTTTATTTATTTAGTTTGGGGAGGGGAGGGGCAGAAAGAGGGGAAGAGAGAGAATCCCAAGCAGACTCTGGGATGTCAGTGCAGACCCCAACGCAGGGCTCAAAGCCACAAACCCTGAGATCATGACCTGAGCTGAAATCAAGAGTCAGACGCTTAAGCTTAACCTAAGACTGAGCCACCCAGGTGGCCCCAGGCTGTATTTTTTTTTTTTGTGTGTGTGTCTATTTATTTTTGAGAAAAAGACAGATGCGAGCAGGGGAGGGGCAGAGAGGGAGAGGGAGAGAGGGAAACACAGAATCTGAAGCAGGCTCCAGGCCCTGAGCTGTCAGCACAGAGCCCAATGCAGGGCTCAAACCCACAAAACACAAGATCTGGGCCGAAGAAACCACCCAGATGCGCCCCCCCCCCCCAAGCTGTATTTTTAAACTGTATTTAAAATCTTACTCCATGAAAAGGCAGAGAGCTAAAACTGGCTGCTGAGCTAGTTAACTCCAGGTGTTCCCAGTTATAATCTTGTTATAATATGTCTAAATGCTGCTATAATGCTGTTGGTCTAGTAAGCATTTATAAAAAAATGCTCCAGGGGCACCTGGGTGGTTCAGTTGGTTAAACGCCCGACTTCTGCTCAGCTCATGATCTCACTGTTCATGGGTTCAAGCCCCACACTGGGCCCTGTGCTGACAGCTCAGAGCCTGGAGCCTGCTTCCGATTCTGTGATTCCCTCTCTCTGCCTCTCCCCTGCTTGTGCTCTCTCAAAAATAAATAAAACTTAAAAAAAAAAAAAAACTCCATGTCCTAGACAGAGAAAATCCTGATGAAAATTAAACACTGAGAAAAACTTGAGGCTGGCCAGAATATGCATGCATATCTATTTATAATTATGCTTCTTCTCATTCCATGAAAAAGCCAAGTCTTCCATAGAAGTGATAAAGGCCATAATAAGGTTCCACAACTAACTAACTCTGTAACGGTATAGATACACTTTACTTCTAGGAACTTACCAAAGGTGTGTCTTTTCCTCCCACAATGCTGAGACCAAGACCTGAACGTCCCTTGGATATTTCTATAATCATTTCCTGGCCAGGAACAATGGGACACGTGGCAGGGTCCACTGACAGAGGAGCCTGGAAACCGCCTGGAGGATTGAACACAGAATGACCGGCTAGTAGGAGATGTAGTCTGGCGTGCACACTCATTACTTGGGGAGCGCGGGGTTTGCATGTGTTCGTCATTTCGCTATTTTCCTGCTAAGCACCATGAAGGAAACGCTGGGTCCTTAATGCCCATTCAGGAAGGGATGAAACCTGATGCTTCTGAGATTAAAACAACAACCACCCCCTACTCAATCATTTATTTTAACTATACTTGAAGTTTTTAAAATCTTAATATACACCATGAAAACTGGTATGGAAAAATGATGAAATGATTAAGTACATATAGGCATACGTTATAATGAAAATAAAGACTAGAATGATAGAAGATTCTGAGTTACAGTTCTAAGACACTAAGAGTTCATGCTTACTTTCAATTAAAGCATAGCACACCAATTAAGATGTATAAAGGATTTAATCAATAAAATATGATTTAGCTGAAAATAATAATTACTGAACAATGATCCCCAAATACATACATAGTAAAAAAAATAATAATAATAATGTGTCACAAACACATTTAAGAATTAATTACTGGGGCGCCTGGGTGGCGCAGTCGGTTAAGCGTCCGACTTCAGCCAGGTCACGATCTCGCGGTCCGTGAGTTCGAGCCCCGCGTCAGGCTCTGGGCTGATGGCTCGGAGCCTGGAGCCTGTTTCCGATTCTGTGTCTCCCTCTCTCTCTGCCCCTCCCCCGTTCATGCTCTGTCTCTCTCTGTCCCAAAAATAAATAAAAAAAAAAAAAAAAAAAAAGAATTAATTACTGGGATGGGGCATCTGGGTGGCTCAGTCAGTTAGGTGCCCAACTTCGGCTCAGGTCATGATCCCACAATTTGTGAGTTCAAGCCCCCCTGTCGGGCTCTGTGCTGACAGCTTGGAGCCTGGAGCCTGTTTCAGATTCTGTGTCTCCCTCTCTCTCTGCCCCTCCCTTGCTCAGGCTCTGTCTCTCTCTGTGTCTCTCTCTGTCTCTCTCTCAAAAATAAATAAACTTAAAAAAAAAAAAAAAAGAACTAATTACTGGGTCCATGACTGAAAAACTTGTTACAAGAGTTATTTCTATTTTATAAAGATCTACTTTTAATTTTCTTTAAAGATTTCATTTTTAACTTTTTAATGTAACATCTATTTCCAATGTGGGGTAGAACTCACAACCCTGAGATCAAGAGTCTCATGCTCTACCAACTGAGCCAGCCAGGCGCCCCAACATTTACTTTTTTAAATCATTGCTTTTAGATTGAGTTTCTCTAAAAACTAAAAGAAAAAAAATATTTACTGGCTAGGAAAAGATGTTTAATACAACCCCTTTCTCTGGCATAACTTCTACATATGTGCATTTTCCAGATGACTGATCCTAACTAATTGAAAAATCAAAATATTCAAAAGGTTAATTTCAAGAGATTCTTATACAAATAACAGCCTCCAGAGAATGTCATCTTTTCTGACAACTAAGCTTAATCATCACAAGTACTGATTCTTACAACGTGGTAGAATTTAGTTAAGGGCTGATAATAAAGAGCCCCACCTGCTGGTCAGCTGCAGCTAATGCACAGGGACCAACTTGGGATCCAGAAAGCTCATTAAACATCTGTACAAGCAAGGGTCTGCGGGGTAAGAATGATTTTTACGTTTTCAAAAGGTTGAAAAAAAAAATGAAAAAAAAAATTTTTTGAAGACATGTCAAAATTACATGAAATTCAAATTTCAATGTCCATAAATGAAGTTATATTGGAACATAGCCCTGTTCATTTACTTGCAGTCTATGGCTGTTATCACCCTATGACAACAGAGTTGAGTACCTGCAACAGACTCCATATGGTCCACAAGCCTTAAATATTTACTATCTGGCTCCTTACAGAAAAAGTTTGCCAATCTCTGATATTAAACAAAAGGGAACAGGCTGTAGGTAAGTCTGTGGAGGGTTCTGCTGTAAGCAATAATAATAATAAAGCAGGTTTTGGAGTGGTGGCGACACGGATTTAAGTTCCCAGGAAGGAAATTAATTAATTTTAATTAATTAATTTAAATTAATTAATTTAATTTAATAGGTGGGTGAAACTGAGGCTCATTCCTCATCTGAAAAGATGCATGCAACGAGCCACTTTCTAATAGGAATTAAATGAACAATGTGTGTAAGATGCCCAGTCCAGCAGCTGGCATAATGTAGCATTCATATAGTCACTCTTTCTGACCACATGGAATTTGTTAATCTAATGGTCTCTTGGTTAAGAGTGAGAAATTTAGTGACGCAGCCTCAATAACAAATGCCTTATTAGAAGAATATTAAATTATAAACCTAATTTCACTCCAGATCTTTTTGCAGCATATGTAATTCACACTGCATTTTCCATTCATTTACAGTAAAAACCATGTACAATATAGTGGCATAATTTCATGAATGCTTTACAAAGTTTCTTGTCCTTATGTAAATAACTAGTTTAGCCTCTTGGATGAGAAGAGAGAGAATACATAGTCAGAGATGCTGGCGATGGCATTTCTTTTCCTCCATTTTTGCCTCATTCTAGCTGGTCCTGAGTCAGTCTTGGTATGTATTTCTCCCATACAATCCGGCCCAAAGCCTGACATACCAGGCCCCCAATAAATGTTTGGTAAGGAAATGACTGAACGAGTAGAATCTCCACAGATTAAATTATAGGATGATTAATTTCTGTTATTGAGATATAAATATGTGATACATCATATCAAAACTCAACTGGTTAGGAATGCAAGCTGGTGTAGCCACTCTGGAAAACAGTATGAAGGTTCCTCAAAAAACTAAAAATAGAACTACCCTACGAGCCAGCAATTGCACTACTAGGCATTTATCCACGGGATACAGGTGTGCTGTTTCGAAGGGGCACACGCACCCCCATGCTTATAGCAGCACTTCAACAATAGCCAAAGTATGGAAAGAGCCCAAATGTCCATCAATGGATGAATGGATAAAGAAGATGTGGTATATATGTACAATGGAGTATTACTCGGCAATCAAAAAGAATGAAATCTTGCCATTTGCAACTATGTGGATGGAACTGGAGGGTATTATGCTAAGTGAAATTAGTCAGTCAGAGAAAGACAAAAATCATATGACTTCACTCATATGGGGACTTTAAGAGACAAAACAGATGAACATAAGAGAAGGGAAACAAAAATAATATAAAGATAGGGAGGGGGGCAAAAGAGAAGAGACTCATAAATATGGAGAACAAACTGAGGGTAACGGGAGGGGTTGTGGGAAGGGGGATGGGCTAAATGGGTAAGGGACACTAAGGAATATACTCCTGAAATCATTGTTTCACTATATGCTAACTAATTTGGATGTAAATTTTAAAAAATAAAAAATAAAATAAAAACTCAATTGGTAAATTATTGTTACTTTCTCAGTAAAAGGCCACATAGTAAGTATTTTGAGCTTTACAGGCCATGCATTCTCTGTGGCAACTACTCAATTCTATCCTTAATGTGTGAAAGCAGCCTTAGACAACAGATAAACAAATGAGCATAACATTTTAAATTTTATTTATGGACACTGAAGTCTGGGTTTCAGATGATTTTCATGAAATAGTCTTTTGACTTTTCCAACCTTTTAAAAATATGAAAACCATTTTTGGAGACCATGCAAAAACAGATGGTGGGCCAAATTTGACCCACAGGTCATAGTTTGCTGACCACATTCATCAAGAATTTTAGTAAAAATCCAGTACTTCAGAATAATACTGGCTTGCTAAATTTTTTATTGAGTTAATGTTTATGAAAAACATGTAAAAGACTAATACCATAAAGGTGTCAGGCTTGCTAAATTCATTCAGGGTTGTGTTTTGCCACTGGTAAGGATAATGTTTTAAATAGGCTTTTTAAAAACTGACTTATATAATATAAAAACAGAGTAGAAATACTCATTATTCATTTTGAAATTCTATTTTCAACTGCCAGTCAGCATAATTCATGCCAGGAATTCAAAGATAGAAAATGAATACTCTTGTCTTTAAGCACTGAAAATTAACAGTCTTCAAATAACTTATATCAACATATGCAAGGCTAACAATTTGACTGAATATGATTTTTAAGAGGTATTACTCATGAACTAAACACACTCTTTTGGAGAGAGTACAGAATAATTTATTTGTAAGCCTCATGTTCAAACAGTATTTACTGAGGGCCTTTTTTGTTCTAGTACTTTTATATTCAATAAGCACTAGGCAATCCCAAAAACAGAGATGAGGAAAATGGTGACCTGTCCAAGTCCCAAAGCTAAGAAAGTATAGGAGGGGTGCAAAGCCAGGCTTCCTGACTCCTGGTCCAGTGCTCTTTTCAGGACATCACAATCCCTTCCCTTTTCTCATGTCTGATGAGTCAATTCAATTTTGCTCAGAGAAAGAATCATACCATAGCCTGGGAAGTCTGCATCTGTTGAATGGTATGACGGAGCTGGTGCTAAAGGTATCTCTTGTGAACTGAAGGAAACTTTCGTCGAATATTTTTGCTGTTTCATTTGGCTGACAGCCTACAAAAGAAAGGAAAATTAGATGCATGTCAAAGAGGAGAAAGATAACAAAAGGACAAGACTTTAAAACTGGTGTGTTGTTACCAAAACAATGGCAGCACTCCAATAATGTCTTCTGAGAATTTAGAGTGGGAGAGGTAGCAGGAGGGAGTTAGGATGATTTGTGTCCCATCCCCCATGCCTCCCTATTTTAATCTTACATCTAAAATGCTTCAGTGAAGGATGGATCAAGGAAGGGAAGAAGGATAAAAGCTGACAATACTTATCGTTGTGGTCTGTATATGATGCTGGGGCTGGTAAGCAGAACAAAAATTTTTACAATTTCTACTTACTGATGAAATCAATGCGAAGTGCACATACCTATGCTGTGCCCGGTGAAAAGCAATCTATGCTGCAGATGTTCTGAGCATACAACACTGTCCATCTCTTCTGGACACATCCACAATAGTCAAATGCATTAGGCAGCTTAACTGAGCAACATGAGGGTCAGGAAGAGGAAATAAGCATCCACTGAAAGCTTACTAAGTGCCAGGTACACCAATTACATTTTAATTCATCTCAAAGACCTGTACCTTATTCACCATTGACTCCCAGTGCCTGGAACATAGTAGAGCCTCAATAAATGTTTGATGAATGAATGAATGAGTCAATGAATGGATATACAAGAGCAAAATTGAAGACATGGAAATTCACAGTCGAAAATGAATTTGTAATTCAGTGAAGGTACGGAGACCTTTGCCACGTGAGCTTCGGAAAATTAACTTGTCATTCTGGATTTGGGTTGATAAGACCTCCAATGAATATTAGTATTAGAAAACCAAGAAAAACCAAAAGGATTCCATGCTTGCTTCACAGGCAGTTAAGAAATATAGGTAGCGACCTGACCTGCCTTCTTGATCTGTAGTTAGCCAGGGAACCCATCCCCAGCTGGAAGATTCTGGTGGAGGCAGTGAAGCACCAGGCTGTCCCTGGAGTCTAGAAATAGGATCAAGGTAACTGCTCCAGAATAATGATACCTCAAGATTCTGTCAGTGGAAGGCTGTGCCTCAATACAAGGTGCTGTACAGTATATAAAAACTAAAACAGTACCACCCATTGTGCATCTGCATTGTACTTTCTAGTTTTCAAAAACACTTTTACATCTATGAATTCATTCATTTATAAGAAGAACCTGGAGGGTTAGACACTATTACTCTCTTTTCCAGATACAGAAGTCATTGTCATTATCTGAAATCACAAACTAATGAGAGGAAGAGGTTGGATTAAAAGTCAGTAGCTAAAAAATGCTACAAATTATTGTATTTTTATTTTTAGAAGATTTTATTTTTAAGTAATCTCTATCCCCATTATGGGCTCGAACTTACAACTCTGAGATCAAGAGTGGCATGCTAGGGGTGCGTGGGTAGCTTAGCTGGTTGAACCTCCAATTCTTGATTTTGGCTCTGGTCGTGTTCTCACAGTTCGTGGGATCAAGCCCTGCATCAAGCCCTGCCTTGGGCTCCACACTGACAGTGCAGAGCCTGCTTGGAATTCTCTCACTCCCTCTCTGCATGCATGCACACACTCTTTCTCTCACAAAAAAAAAAAAAAAAGAATTGCATGCTGTACTATCTGAGCCACCAAGCACCCCAGAATGCAACAAGTTTAAAATGTTTATCAAACAGCCGCTTGGCAATGAGTCTATGAACGTTCTTTTCTGCAGTTTTTCTATCACCAACATTTAATAATGACCATATACTTTCTTAAAAAGATTTATTCAAAGACATATTTTCAGTGATTTCAAAAACGAGGGCAGTGGAAAAATGACAAATACAGGTTTATTATCAGAAAACTGAACAATGGAGCCACCTAAATATCAATTACTCTAAGGACCACATTTTCTAGCCTCCTTGCAGCCAGATACATCTGCAGACTCTTATCCAGTAGGATGTAAACAGATACGACCTGTACAATTTTCAGGTCATTCTCTTAAGGATTAGAATCCTGCCTTCCTCTTCTCCCTAACTGGCATACAGATGGGGTGATAATAACTGGAGAAGCCATCTTGGACCAAAAAATGGATGCATTTTTTGAGGATGGTAATCAAATAAGAATGATAATCATTCTTAGACTGACCATACCCATACTTTATATAGAAGAGATACTTCCTGTAGAGATTGAGCCTAATCTAAAATCATACAGTACTTAAATTCCACTTTTGTTGTGTATCATCTTTAAAAAGAATATCAATAACAAAGCAAAATGGAAGCTAAAGAATTCTTTTTAACGAAAAAATGATGTGATTTTTAAAACAGGAAAGTACAAGAGACCACAATCATGACATTATCACTTTTATAATAGCAGGGAATGTTTGCATCATTACATCTCAGCTCCAGGTAGCATTCCATTTCATTGTGTATAACAGCTTTCCAACAGATATTGATAGTATTGAACTCAATTAAAAAACAAGGAAATAGGGGCCCCTGGGTGGCTCAGTAGGTTAAGCGTCCAACTTTGGCTCAGGTCATGATCTCATGGTCTGTGAGTTCGAGCCCCGCATCGGGCTCTGTGCTGACAGCTCAGAGCCTGGAGCCTGCTTTGGATTCTGTGTCTCCCTCTCTCTCTGCCCCTCCCCTGCTCATGCTCTGTCTCTCTCTGTTTCAAAAATAAATAAACGTTAAAAACAACAACAAGAAGGAAAAAGTCCACAGGAACCAAGTGAGAAGTCCAACATATACTTTTAGAGGCAGACTTCTTGTTGGTAGGTATGGTGAAGGATGGAATGTATGCTCCCTGTGACTCATCCATTGGCACAAAACCAAACTAACAAGAATGAAAGATAAGAAAGATTGGATTTTCTGTTGAATGTCTTCTATTCAAACCTGAGAGTTGGAATGGATGTTATAGGCCATCTAACCTAACTAAACCAGTGATTCTCAGACCCTGTCTTTATAACAAAAATTGCTAGGGAGCTTTTAAAATTTATGGATGCCGGAACGCCCCTTCTAAACCAAGTAAATTGGCACATTTTGTGTTTTAAGAGTTATTGCTTAAAGTTAAACCATGGATTCTTAACGTGGGGTAAATGGGTTTCTAAGAGATCCACAGAAGGCATTTTGGGAATTATAAAAATCCTGTGTTGTATCAAAATTATGTTAATCAGTGTTTTTCTGGAGAAAAGGATCTACAGTTCATCAGGTCTTTATGATGGGGAAAAAAAAATCACCATTCAAAACAAGATAGGAATTGTTGAGTTTGCTACTACTGATAGCTGTGTGGCCACAGGCAAGTCACTTAACTTCCTTGTACTTAACTTCCTCATCTGTAAATTGGTGGCATTGTCTCTAAACCTTGCAAACCTGCTGTAAAGATCAAAGAGAAAAGTATATAAGTAAACCTATCACTGTGCCAGGAACAGCTTAAGAGTTCAACTGATAATAGCTATTAATGTTTTTATGTCCTTTGATAATAAATGACCAGCCAGCTCCTGATTGAAAACCGTCAGGGCTGGTTTGGAACAGCTCAAGTGGTTGGGAAGTTGTCATAATGAGCTGACACAGCCTCGGTGCACGTGCTGCTCACTGACCTGTGGGCCCTTTCTCTTCTGTAGCCACGGAAAAGGGTTACAATCGCTTTCCCAAAGGAAAATGCTTTCGATATTTAAGTGCTCATTTTCCAACAGGGAAAAGAAAGGGCAGATGATGAATAAAATGTTATTCTAAAATAACATTTTCGAGATGGCTGATATGTGCCTTGTGGTAAGTGGCAGCATATAATGTATTATTAACACATTAATAGTATTTACGAATGCATTACATAAAGTAAAAAATGTGTCCTTAAATTAAAAATTGCTTAGGGGCGCCTGGGTGGCTCAGTCGGTTAAGCGTCCGACTTCAGCTCAGGTCACGATCTCGCGGTCCGTGAGTTCGAGCCCCGCGTCGGGCTCTGGGCTGATGGCTCAGAGCCTGGAGCCTGTTTCCGATTCTGTGTCTCCCTCTCTCTGCCCCTCCCCCGTTCATGCTCTGTCTCTCTCTGTCCCAAAAATAAATAAACGTTAAAAAAAAATTAAAAAAAAAAATAAATAAAAATTGCTTATACGTTTTCAGTTGAACCGAATGTGGTTATTTTTAAGGTTCTTCCTACACCTACTCATTTTTAAAAAAGATTTTATATTTTTAAGTAATCTCTACATCCAACATGGGGCTCAAATTCAAAACCCTGAGATCGAGAGTCTCATGTTCTACCGACTGAGACAGCCAGGCACCCCTAAACCTACTCATTTTTATTTAGGTTTTTAGCATATAATTTTGGAGACTTTTCAAAGGCGTTTCCTTTGGCAATGTTTGAAATATTATGCATTTCTTGTAAGTTCTAGTTCCTTAAACATAAGAATAGTACAGTAATAATGTAAATTTTAGCAGCATGAAAATATAAACTAGAATATAGAAATGAGAATCAAGATTAAAAAAACACACTTGACAGCAACAAAAGTACAAAAATCTGACAGAAATGTATAGTTTTGTTTTTTTAAGTGAAGTGAAACTTAAAATGCAAGGAGCAATACAACATTATTGTATTTATGTTTTTATAGAACAATGCATTCTCCCACCTAAAATTTTTATTTATGACATTAAGACATGGCACTCTCAGAATTTAAGTGCAGGTGTGTTTGCAGGAATGGCCCACTTTTAAACACCTGTTCAGGGTATTGGTCCAAGAAGACGCACAGAGAATATTTCCAAACACCTTACACAGAATCAGTTATACGGCTGTGGGTTGACTTCAAGTTGCAAGACATACCATAACCTCCTGGCAAGTCACAAAGGATTTGATTTCATTGTAATCACCTCCTTTTTTTCTGGAACCCACTTATAATGCACACCATCCCAGTAGAGTGAAACCTAAAGTGGAAATTACGTACACTGTCAGTTGGGCATTCCAGTGCCTTCTGTTGACCTGCCACCACACCTTGATCAATGATCTGGGAGATGTCTTCCTAAAAGGGAAAAGATACAAGTGGTTAACAGTATTTTAGGGATCACTTGCACTCTCCAACTTTAGCAAACACCATGGAGCTTTGGTTCTACTACAAAAATGACCACAAGGCACCAGTCAAAATTTCTCTTCATCCAGCTCAACTAACTCTCAGAAGTAAACATAGGCTTGTCACTTCCAAATGCTTCTTTTGGGGACTTTCAGATCTATCAGGCTTTAAACCCATCAGATATCCCCTGATGGTCCCTTCAGGTGAGTTTTTTCTTCTTTTGCCATACTAGTAATTTCTACATCTGTATTTACACTGAATATTTAGTTCTTTCATAGTTCAAGCTCTGATATTAGAACATCTTTCTGCCCAAGATATTCAATTAGAGGCAAAATATATTCACTAAAGACACTGGGGGGTACAAAGTTAGTCCTAAACCCCATGGAAAAGTGCAGAGTCCATACTTAGGAGAGCAAGAAACTACCAAAACACATAGGAAACCACTGCATACCTAAAGGGCAACTTATCGACACCGACAAATTGACCAGAATGCTTATGTCTGCTTCCCACCATATCCCATCCTTCTTTATAGGTAAATGTATAGGGGAAATTATCATGAGATGGTTTACTGTCAGGCATGAACTCCTGCATTGGGACTTGGACAAGGCAGGGAACATGGAGTGTGACTGTTTTGGATAGGAGCAAAGGCTGGCTTACTCTAGCCCCTGGTAAATGTCTGAAAGACACCCAGGTGGCACGTATAACATACAGACTGTAGGGAGGGAAGCTATCTGGAGATGATAAGAGAGGCATATAGCAAAGTGGTAGGAGTTTGTGAGCCTAGTTCCTTGACTTAAGAGTTTTGCAACCCTGAGCAAATTTTCTGACATCTCCAAGCCTCAGTCTCCTCATTTATAAAATGGGAAGAAATAAAGGTTGTTACACTATAGGGATGTTGAAAGGATTAAACGAAGCAATACATGAAAAGCACTTAGCAGGGTAGGTGGCAAAAACCAAATATGTAATAAAGGTGCTAATCATGGCAGTAAATGGAATCAAGCTCTGACAAATTCATATTCCTAACTTTACTATAGGGCCGGTGAAAGTAATTACATGGAAAGGACATTTTCTCCTTTGGGGAATGCTGGGATAGTACCTGATACCTCCTACCCCCACTTCCACCTCAGTTTCTTTTTTGAACATATTGACATACCCTTAATTCAATAGGCTCCCCCCATCAGATCTGTAACAATACAAGAGATAATGATCAGGTCACGCCCAGGTATTCATTATTACTAGATTCGGTTACAATCTCATCCTGTCCCATCAATTCCCTACTGGTTTACAACCTGAGAAATTTAACCCCACCACATAATACCCTGAGACTGCAGCCTAGGTCTTCTGGATAATTGTGACTACCTTTATCTGTCCACTTATTTTTTAGGACCACAACTCTTTCTCATTTAGATATAAATTCTCTCTAAATTTCACCCATATGGGAGAAAGACTTTAGAATTCCTCCCCTGCCAAATTCTGCTCTTAAACAGATTATATGACATGAATTCAAAAGTTACTTCATGCCATAATTCCCTGAGCCTCTGGGCAGTGCCCCTTCCATAGCATGACCAATTTATTTTACAATTTTTGCACTATTGAGTTGTATCTTTTTATGTGTCTCCCATACATTAGCATGTTGACTTTTTGTCTTGTTTCTTCAACATACGGCAGAATAGACTGTGAGCTTGAAAAAGGGCCCATGCTGAATGAATCAAAGTTCAGGAACTCAAATCTTAAATGCATCTGGTTGGATTTCAGAGCCAGCCATGAAAGAAAGGATGCACAGTGAAGGTGATCCTGTGGCTTCCACTTTAAAGGATCACAGTTGAAAAGAGAGAAGAAAGACATATAAAGGTCAATAAATGGTGCTCATGGGAATTTTTAGAAGAAAACTTCTAAACTGCCTTAAAAATGGAAACCATTGGTATTATTCCTTCCAATGCAGATCAAATGGCCTTCGGAAGAGCCTCTGTTTGAAAAATGATACTTCAGGTCTGCAATTCCACCTTTATTTAAGCGCAGATTAACTAGCAGTGGGACAAAGGAGCTGACTTCCCCAGCTGGACTTAAAAACCCAATTTGCATATCACAGAGAGGTACTCCTAATTGGTTGAATTCATACACATTTGCACTTGTAAATAAGAAAGGGCACTGGAGCAGCAGCCAGAAAAATCTGGGTTCAGCTTGGTTCCACTACTTAGCAGCAGTAATGCTTGGAAACCTTCATTTTTAGCAACAGTGAAAATACACTAACAACATCTACCTCAATTGGGGTTGCCAGCAAAGTTGAATTCAACACATGCTTAAGGAGGATCTACTCTATGCCAGCACTGAAAAAGACCAAAGGAGTCTTGCACTTATGACATTTACAGATGTGGTGAGACAGATATCAGACAAAAAGCCGTGGAAACTTTGAACAACTAAATGATATCTGTATGAAGATGTGTGGCAGATAGCAGGTGCCTGAGAAGAGGCTTTCCTTCCCTTTCTCTTGTCCTGAAAATGTAGAAGGATGAGATGAGGAAATCAGAGCTCTGAAAAGCATCCGGTCCAACTCCCTGTCCCATTTCTTACACTGATTGCCCTTAAACCTCTGGGCCACGGGATGGGGCCAGTGCATGGCGATGATAACAACAGTGACAGATCAAACTTGCTGAGCACTGACTGTACCAGTCACTGAGCTAGATACAATTCATGTGTCAGATGCCGATGTACACAACAGACCCGTGGGATAAGTATTATTATCACCCTCATTTCAGAGTTAGCTCGGGCATGAGAGCCTAAAGTATGTGCTGACCCAAAACTTAATCCAGATGCATCATGCCGCAGAGCTTCTGCTCTTCACCAAGGATAAAACACAAGGGAGAGGCGGAGTGCTGCTCACCTTCCCAACGACGCACATGAGCTGCTGAGGGGCAGCCTGAACATGGTGATCCCATTTTTAGATTCAACATGAAGTCAGAGCGAGTCATGCCAGCTTATTTTGAGCTTGGGCAGGCAAAAAAAAAATTCATGGCACCAGCCACCGCGGTGACCTATGGTGAGTCACTTTTTTCTGTGTTTTGTGTTTAAACATAAATTTCGAGGGGTGCCTGGGTGGCTCAGTCAGTTAAGCGGCAGACTTTGGCTCAGGTCATGATCTCGTGGTCTGTGAGTTCGAGCCCCACGTCGGGCTCTGTGCTGACGGCTCAGAGCCTGGAGCCTGTTTCAGATTCTGTGTCTCCCTCTCTCTGACCCTCCCCCATTCATGCTCTGTCTCTCTCTGTCTCAAAAGTAAATAAACGTTAAAAAAAAAAAAAAAACCCATAAATTTTGAACTTGCTAATCTCCCAACTATTGCACTGAGGGAGTTTTTAGTGCCTTCAAAGCTGAGGTTCTGGGCTATTCTAAGCTATTGACTTTGCATAGGGGACCCCTGAATAAGAAGGGTGAGAAGGCGCGGGGAAAGACCATCTCATTTCATGAAGCAAACTGATAGAACACATTCTGTGTACATTATGTTATAATTCTCAGCGCAGTACTAAAAGCTCCTGAAAGAAAATTCTTTGTGCACCAAGCAAATTACTCTGATCAAGAGAAGGAACTTCCAAGTGGTGGACATAAAAAGCAACACTGCGAATATTCTATATAATAGATAATAATGGGATGTCCAGCTTATAGTCACCAAAGCTGGTTGACTTCTGTCCCACAGCTGGTAAACAAGCCCAACAAGCCCTGTCTGTCCAGCCAAAGTAATTGGTCCAAGGGCAGACATCTGGACTACACAAGAACATCCTATAAATTTTCTAAAGTGGATCCAAGGGAAGAGCCCCTTTCTGGCAGTGAGGCTTAGGAGCTTTTGGTGGCCATGCTCCCACTATGCTGAGGCAACAAGTCTGCAGTGGAAGAGTCACAGACTGTAGGTATCTCTGGCAGGTCCAGGTCTCAGGTTCCAACTAGCCCTGAGGCTGTCAACCCTGCCTTTCCTGTAGTTATGTAAAAAGGATCTGTCACCTATCAGTAAATTTCCCTTTGTCTACAGGTCAAGCTGAGGTTTTATCACTTGCAATCAAGAGACTACTGATTAAAATGAGGTGGAGCCCAGAAAAGATCTATCAGGATAACAAACTCAAAGGGCTGAAGCCAGAGGGTAGTTAAAATGGAGATGAAGGAAGTGACCTGGGTACAAGACAGCAGACCAGAGAGAGCTGCTCAGCCTAAAGGTAGTCACATTCAAAAGTATTCAAATTCAGTGATTTTTTAGAACATGCCTGTCAGACACACAACAAACACAAATCATCTATTGCTGATCTGGGTCCTTGGACTCCCACCTTGTAGCCTGTGGATACACTAGAAAAGGACAGCTTTTGCCTGAGTCAGTCCCGGCCTCCCTCCTCCGACCACCGGGATTAGCTGAACTCATACCAGCAAGAGCTCCATGGCCCTTCACCTGCTCTTCTGCAGTACTCCTCAACGCTAAGAACTACTTTTCAAGTTTATTTATTTATTCTGAGAGACGGAGAGAGTGAGCAGGGGAGGGGCAGAGAGAGAGGGAGAGAGTTCCAAGCAGGCCGTGCACTGTTAGTGCAGGCCCCAGTGCAGAGCTCGAATTCACCAACTGTGAGATCATAACCTGAGCTGAAACCAGGAGTCAGATGTTCAACCAACTAAGCCACCCAGGTACCCTGCTAGGAACTACTTTTTTATTTTTTAAATAATGTTCATTTATTTTTGAGAGAGAGAGAGCGCGCGAGCGCGCACACAAGCAGGGGAGGGGCAGAGAGAGAGAGAGAGGGAGACGCAGAATTGGAAGCAAGCTCCAACCTGTGAGCACAGAGCCCCACACGGGGCTCGAACTCACGAACTGCGAGATCATGACACCAACCGAAGTCAGACGCTTAACCGAATGAGCCACCCAGGCGCCCGGAACTACTTTTTAAAAGTCGGATGCAAATCCTGGCTGTGACACTTAGTGGAGTATCTATGCCTCAGTTTCCTTATCAATACAATGGGGATAGTTATAGGCTCAATCTCCTATAACACAGAAATTAATACACTTAGAATGATGCCTTTTTGGATTGTTAGTAAATATTGTAAAAGCATTTGCGGCCATTATTATCACTTGTTCCTTCTTGTGTGTTGAATTTTAGATTGTGCAAGACAGGAAACAGTTAATTTTTTTTCAATTTTTTTTAATGTTTATTTATTTTTGAGAGAGAGACAGAGCATGAGCAGAGGCGGGGAAGAGAGAGAGGGAGACACAGAATCCGAAGCAGGCTCCAGGCTCTGAGCTGCCAGCACAGAGCCTGATGCAGAGCTGGAACCCATGAACCATAAGATCATGACCTGAGACAAAGTTGGATGCTCAACCGACTGAGCCACCCAGCCGCCCCAGAAACTATTATTTAATGGCTGCTCATTATGTACTTGTCACTTAGTAGGCACCTTTAAAATAACTCATTTATCCTCACGTAGTGTTAATAATAGCCTCCCCCATTTACTGGGCACTTACTCTTTGTTAGGAACTGAACAGTCTTTCTCTCTACCCTCCCCATAATGAAAGCTTTGTTGTTATCTGCATTGTGCAGATAAGCGACCTGAGTATTCTGGAAGTGAATTCACTTGCCCAAAGGCTTAGGTCACAGTGAGGATTAAAAGCCTCATGTATTTGGCTCACGTGCTTAATCATGCCACACTGCCTCTCCAAGAGATAGTTGGCATTAACCTATGAAGAAGCTCAGGTTTTAAAGAAGTCTAATTTGTCGTAGAGCATATAACTTATAGGTGGAAACATCTGGCTATGAACCACTATCCAACTTCAAAGTCCAAGCTTTCTCTTCTATTCAGATAATACTGAGGAGTGAGAACCACATGGATCTGTGACCGTTTCCATTGATTTGTGGGAAATATGAAAAACCACCATATGGAGGGTCCTTTATAAAGCTAAATCTATGCAAGTTCAAGGACTACCCTTTAAGACTGTGCCCTCCCTAAATTTGCAGTGTTAAAACGGCTCTTCTTATGTGACATTATGATAATGATATATGGTAGTAATGGGGATGGGAGAGGAGGGGAGACTTCAATAGGTTGAGCCCTCTGAAATCCCTGTTACTTGACCATTTCTTGACTTAGAAAATGACAGACTCATATGCTCCAAACTACTATTACTTTGGTTTTCATTACTTAGCCAAATAATAATAATAATAATAATAATAATTATTATTATTCTACATTCTCAACATTCTTTTGAAAATTTTCTGGTCTGTGAAATCCCAGTGTCTGAAAAAAATATACTTTGCTTCATGTTGTGTCCGTAGACTTAAGCATACTTTGTAAACGATTTGATGAAAGCAGACAAGGAGAGACATTAGTAAAAGCTGACTGTGGTTTTGAACCTGGATACATAGGAGGTTGATATTGTCTCTAATTTTTAAAATAATAACATGAAAAAAAAATGAAAAAAAATAGATTTGTAGAGGAAGATAATGAGTGCAGTGTAGGATTTTAACTTGTAAGAGAATAACATGCTGTGTGATTTCTGATACATGTTCAGTTTGTCGATTTTTTATTTTCCTTTAAAAACATATTAAAAGGTTTTTAAAATTTTTTTAAATATTTATTTTTCAGAGAGAGAAAGAACACACACAAGTGGGGGGAGGGGCAGAAAGAGAGAGAGAGGAAGACACAGAATCTGAAGCAGGCTCCAGGCTCTGAGCTGTCAGCACAAAGCCTGATGCGGGCGTGAACCCACAAACTGCGATATCATGACCTGAGCACAAGTGAGACACTTAACCAACTGAGCTACCCAGGTGCCCCTAAAAAACATTTTAAGTGAAATATAATTGACACCAGTTTATCAATTTTGACTACTAGGGTTTATTAAAAATGATTCCTAAGTGTTTTTAAAGTGCTGGTATCCAAGTTTGGAAAAACAGCTTAAAATGTGTTTTTGATAAAAAATAAAAAATAAATAAATAAAATGTGTTTTTGATGATTGTAGGTCTCAAGTCCAGTCTGGAATTGTCAGATGTATATCCTCTTCACTTTTAAAACAACTGAACTATGTACTTTAAATCCATTTTATCCCCAATTTGTAGTTCATCAAGAACTGCAGGGTTTTAGTTTGGATAGGGTAGCAGATGTCACTGTGAAAATCGTATTTTCTGTTTCAGATCCAACATGAAAACCGCTTCTATAGCAAGAGCCTAGGAATTCCCTTGTAAGGAGCCAGAGAGAAGAATATGTCTGAGTCAGCACTGGCCTCTCTTTTGTGACAGTATGCAAATTGCCAATGGCAGAGTTCAAGTGCATTCAAATATGTGGCATTTTTCACAGCTCATTGTACTTTATATCTTGTATTTCTGAAAATCACTTGAGATTTGCCTACATGATAAATTTCCCTTTCCTGGTCATAAAAAAGATGATAGATTTACAATCAAGTCAATTTCCTTCACAAAAGTCACAAGAGGAAAGTTTTGGGGTTTTTCCTCCGTTCTCTCTCCCTCTGTATCATAAATGAAGAAGATACTGTAGAGACATGATGGTAATAGGTAAAGTAATCTCAGGAACTCAAAGACAGCACAGAGAGAGGTATACGATTTCCCATCGTCGGGACATCAGGACACAAATTCCCATCGTCGACACCTGCTGGCTTGCTTTCATTCCCTTTAACTGGTCTGCTGTGAAGACTTGTTAGGTGAAATTCAATTTGCCAGGAAGGAAGCTATTATCAGATTTTTCTACACTGAGAAAATAATCTTCCAATCATAATTATTAGCGCTAAGAACCCAGAGAAGGAAAATGAGGCCCTGGCTGAGCCTAGAACTCAGACTTTCTTAGCTGTGCCTAGTGTCTTAATTCCAGAACTTATCAGAAACATAGAGGTGCTCACACGTGGTTCTCTGAGTCTGCAAAATTTTCACTTCTCTGGGCAAGTCTTATTTGTCACGATAATTTTAAGGTCCTATAATCTAAAACCCATATTAATTATCTTATATTTCAGAGGGAGCAGAAATTAAGCAAGTTTGTATTAAAGGCCTTTTATGTCCCAGACACTGTGAGCCACGGGACATATCAGTGAGCAAGACACATGAATCTTACCTCGAAAGTACTTTCAGAACTGCTGAGAAAAAATATGGCAGCTTAACACTTTCACAGCATTTCCTATGTGCATCAAAAGGCATCCGAGGTGTATTAATTTCTATGTTATATGAGATCGAGCCTATTACCGTCCCCATTGTATTGATAAAGAAACTGAGGCACAGAGACTCCACTAAGTGTCACAGCCAGGATTTGCATCCGACTTTTAAAAAGTAGTTCCGGGCGCCTGGGTGGCTCATTCGGTTAAGCGTCTGACTTCGGTTGGTGTCATGATCTCGCAGTTCGTGAGTTCGAGCCCCGTGTGGGGCTCTGTGCTCACAGGTTGGAGCTTGCTTCCGATTCTGCGTCTCCCTCTCTCTCTCTCTCTCTGCCCCTCCCCTGCTTGTGCGCTCTCTCTCTCTCAAAAATAAATGAACATTATTTAAAAAATAAAAAAGTAGTTCCTAGCAGGGTACCTGGGTGGCTTAGTTGGTTGAACATCTGACTCCTGGTTTCAGCTCAGGTCACGATCTCACAGTTGGTGAATTCGAGCTCTGCACTGGGGCCTGCACTAACAGTGCACGGCCTGCTTGGAACTCTCTCCCTCTCTCTCTGCCCCTCCCCTGCTCACTCTCTCCGTCTCTCAGAATAAATAAATAAACTTGAAAAGTAGTTCTTAGCGTTGAGGAGTACTGCAGAAGAGCAGGTGAAGGGCCATGGAGCTCTTGCTGGTGTGAGTTCAGCTAATCCCGGTGGTCGGAGGAGGGAGGCCGGGACTGACTCAGGCAAAGGCTGTCCTTTTCTAGTGTATCCACAGGCTACAAGGTGGGAGTCCAAGGACCCAGATCAGCAATGGATGATTTGTGTTTGTTGTGTGTCTGACAGGCATGTTCTAAAAATCACTGAATTTGAATACTTTTGAATGTGACTACCTTTAGGCTGAGCAGCTCTCTCTACTTTGCTGTCTTATACCCAGCCCAGTTCATTCATCCTTCCCCACAAATGTGGGGAACCTTTCTCCTTGGTTCCTTTCCTCAGTAACAGCACCCAGCTGGCACCCAGCCAGTCAGCTTGCACCGATGCATGTTAGAGTCAGTCCTAGCCCTCCTCTTCCTCCATCAACTTTCATCATTGTTATTCTGACAACTTTTTAACTCTCTCCCTGCCTTCAGTTTTGACTTTTTCTAAAGGATTCTTTTCAGGGCATTCAGAAGAATCTTTTCAAATGGCTACTCTCATCATCATCCCCAGTTAAAACCACTCCAAAGGCTTCCTTCCCTTGGTCCACAAGGCCTTCCACCATTCACCCCTGTCCACTTCTTGGCTTTCACCTCCCACCACTCCACCTGCACAGCCACAGCTCTGTCTCCAGTATTAGACCAGGGACGCAGACTCAGGTGTTTACAGGTGTGGGGATATGGGAAGCAGGTTGGGGTGGGGAAATGGTGTTAAAGTAGGGAAAGAATGGGGGCCTGGGTGGCTCAGTCGGTTAAGCCTCCGACTCTTGGTTTCGGGCTCAGGTCACGATCTCACAGGTCCCTGGGATCGAGCCCCTCATCAGGCTGTGTGCTGACAGCATGGAGCCTGCTTGGGATTCTAGCTCCCTTTCTCTCTCTCTTTGCTCCTCCCCTGCTTGCTCTCTCTCAAAATAAATAAATGAACTTAAAAAAAAAAGTAGGGACAGAAATAAACTGCAACTACATAATTGATTCATGGGGCAGCTTAGAATGCTGGTCTGTTTTTAAGAGAAAAGAGAAACCAGGATTTTTATGTGAAAATCTGATTTATAAAAATTAGCTCAAACATCTTTTAAAAAAAAAAATTTTTTTTTTTTTGAGGGAGAATGATTGGAGGAGGGGCAGAGAGAGAGGAGGACAGAGGATCTGAAGCAGGCTCTGCACTGACACCAGAGAACCCAGCTCAGTGCTCAAACTCGTGAACCATGAGTTCATGACCTGAGCCAAAGCTGGAAGTTTAACCGACTGAGCCACCCAGGCAACCCTAGCTCAAACGTCTTAAGAGCACATCATAGAGGCGAAATGAGATCTGGATCCAACTCTGAGAGCCAGTTTGTGACCTCTGCATCAGACTTAATGTGGTGTACATTATCTGAGTTGTCAGACCTAATGTGGTGTACGTCGTGTGAATTATTAAGTGAATAAAAGAGGTCTTATGTATTTATTTATTAAAGGAACAGGGCACCCTGTGTTTCTTTTTTTAAATGCTTGCTTGCTTGCTTGCTTATTTATTTATTTATTTATTTATTTATTTATTTATTTATTTTGAGAGAGCGAGCAAGCAGGGGAGGTGCAGAGAGAGAGAGAGATCCCAAGAAGCCGGCTCTAAGCAGTCAGCACAGAGTCCGACTCGGGGCTCAAACTCACAAACCATGATGTCATGACCTGAGCTGAAACTGAGTCAGTTGTAACCAACTGAGCCACCCAGATGCTCCGAAAGAGGTCTTATTTATCTTTACATTTCCAGAGCTCGACACATCACAGGTTCTCCGGAAATATGCACTGAATAAAGAGAGTCCTAGCACACGTAGATTTTATATAGGCAGTATCTGGCGTTAACAACAGCTACATTACGGAGCCCTTCCTGCATGCCAAGCACTGTGTTGAGTGTTTCAGTCCTCACAACAGAGAGGTGGACATCCTCCTCCATTTTTGGATGAAGACTGCAGATAGGACAAGTCACTTTTCCTAGTGAATAGCAGAGGCAAAATCTAAGTCTGTTCAGACTTCAGAGCCCACAATTTATATCTGATAGCTTTTTTCATCTGAAAAAGCAAGTACTATCAGGCCATTTGGATGGTATCCGTAACACTCAACACTGATTTTTCAATAGGTAGGTTTGAAAACTTTATATGGATCAAGCATATCTAGTAGAGAGTAAACAGTGTTCCTAAAATGTTGCTATTGCAGCTGGTGTGGACTCAAATGGTAAAATGCACTGCCTGTTACAGTGTGAATTTCCATGTCACAGCTCATTTAGGTTAGTGATAGGTAATTCAGAAAAAACTCATGTTTCCCCAGGCATCTTGCTACCCCATAAATTCCAAAATCTCCACAAAGAAGCCAGAGGTAGAATGCCACCTTGAGCTGACTGAAATGCTCTCATTTTTCTATTCTTGCCCAGAGGATCAGAAATATTTCACAATGAAAGACAACAGTAAAAATCATTGCAGACAGTTGGAAAAATCTAAACATTTTGAAAAATTTTGAAAAATCTAAGATGATTTCAAGGCTGCTGTATCAGATCTGTGACGACAAGGATCATTTGACACAGAGACACATAGACTGTATTGTTGCTAAGCAATTTCATAAATTGGGAAAGAACGCGGAGCACATCTGTTGGGGGCATTTCCTAGCAGGTTTATCGTGGGCTGCTGGCCAAGTCCTGGGAGGATGCTTGTTCTCAAGACCCAGATGGTGCAACAATTGCCATTTAAATAGCTCTAAACCTGCCTTCAGAGGAAAGTCTTAAAGAACACATACAGCAGGAGGTTTGCATACTGAGGGCAAGAAAGGTAAATTCTTTTACTGGCAACTTCCTGTGGAACTTGGTAAACACACATATTGCCTTGCTGTGTATTAAGGTCTTTGCATAGACAAGAGTATGAGAATACATAGTCGTCGCCGCCTCTCATGGATGGCCACTGTTATAATGAACCTCCAGCGAGCCAGTCAGCATCGATTCTGGTCCCTGTCCAACCTAGTCACCACATCACAGCTACAGTTCAGAGTCACCTTCTAAAGCCCTGCATGGCCTCCCATTGCTTTCGGCGAAGAGATCACCTCATTAACACGGTCTGGCTCCAGTTTGGTTTCCGTCTCACCAGTTCTGGCAACCAAGGCCTTTCATACTCTCAACGTTGAAGTTTAAGATTTAGACAAAATTACAAAGTTCAGATCCCAATGTAACTTTCTTGCTGTCCCTTGACTTCAGTATTGTTCTACGTCTGTATCTCTCTCAAAGGTGGTAGTGCACAGTGGTTTACAGACTAGCTTCCAACCTCACAGTGCATGGACCTGGATCCAGGCTTCACTGGGTGATTATTTAATGTTTCCGTGCCTCAGTTTCCTCATCTCTTATATGGGGAAAATACTAGCACTAACCTCATAGGACTGTTAATGTAATTGAGCTTAGAATAATGCCTAGCACATAGGCTTTCAATAAATACTGTTATGATTACAATTTGCATTTTTCAGGTTGAAAAATTCAGTTTTCTAAGTTACACCTTGATGCTTTAACTTACAACAGTTATTCCTTATGTGGCTAGCCCTAAATGTTTTATTTTATTTTATTTTATTTTATTTTAATTTTTTAAATGTTTACTTTTGAGAGACAGTGAGACAACAGCATGAACGGGGGAGGGGAAGAGAGACAGGGAGACACAGAATCCAAAGCAGGCTCCAGGCTCTGAGCTGTCAGCACAGAGCCGGACGCGGGGCTCGAACTCACGAACTGCAAGATCATCATCTGAGTGGAAGTTGGACGTTCAACCGACTGACCTACCTGGGTGCCCCAAAATGTTTTAATCAGAATAACAGCAAGGGGGCACGCCTGGGTGGCTCAGTTGGTTGAGCATCCAACTTCGTCTCAGGTCATGATCTTACGGCTTGTGAGTTCGAGCCCCGTGATGGGCTCTGTGCTGACAGCTCAGAGCCTGGAGCCTGCTTTGGATTCTGTGTCTCCCTCTTTTTCTGCCCCTCTCTTACTCACACTCTGTCTCGCTCTCAAAAAATAACTAAACATTGGGAGGGAGCCAAAACATAAGAGACTCTTAAAAACTGAGAACAAACTGAGGGTTGATGGGGGGGTGGCAGGGAGGGGAGGGTGGGTGAGGGATATTGAGGAGGGTACCTGTTGGGATGAGCACTGGGTGTTGTATGGAAACCAATCCGACAATAAATTTCATATTTAAAAAAAATAAACATTAAAAAAATTAAAAATAAATAACAGCATCATCATTGTCAACAAGTCACCGCTGCACAGAGATCCCAGCATACTCTGGCATGGTTCTGCATAGCACCTTATAGCTGGTACCTCCTCAATTCTCACAACTGTGGTTTCTTTCTCCCATTTTATAGATGCAGAAACTGAGGCACAGAAAGGTTAAGTGCCTAAGGTTATATTGCTCATAAATGGTAGAATCAAGACTTGAATCCCAGTAGCCTAGTTCCAGTGTTTGTACTCTTGATAATTTAGTTATATGGCCTCAAAAGAGTATAATGTATTAACACAGATATTCTCAACATGATAAAAAACATAGGTTGATATCCAAAAGATTAAAATAATCACTTTAGGGATTCATGACCCTCTATGTCCAATGCCAGGGGGTCAAGGAACCTTCAGGATGAGCCCTAGCTCTTCCAATTTTCAGTTCTGTGATCTTTCACTAAGCAGATTACAGTCTCATCTGTAAGTCTGGGGTAAATAATTCCTGTCCTACTTTTTTTTTTTTTTTACATAGGCTTATTTTGGGGATAAAATTGAATAAGACCACGAACTAAATATCATTTTAGAAAAAAATTTAGATATTAAAAAATTAAGCAAATGAGATAATAGATGACACTTTGATTTGCAAATCACAAAGCTCTATGCAGATAGCTTTTGAAAAGTTCCTTTCAAAGGGCTTAAAAAACAGTCTTAACAGGCTCTCACCTAGACTTCTGAAATAGATTCCAGACACTTTCCTGCCTCCAGTCTCTCACAAGTGGAATCTGTTTCACAAACCATCATCTGATCAGTTGTCTAAAAACAAGTTATTCTCCCTTTAAAAATATTTTAGAGAAAGCCAATACCTACTGAAGTTATTATAAACTCCTTGGCTGTAAGTCTGGGGACCACTGAGATATGGACCAAAGCCAACCATAACTGAACAGTGGAAATAGTACTGGAATGTGTTGACCCATGGCTTGGTCTTAGCTCTGAAAACAGGGAATCTTAAAGAAATAATTTAATAGCTCTCTGAAGTACAGTTTCTCATCGGTAGCACCTTGTGTCTACATGAATATAGGCAGCTACTGAGACACTGATTGAACACTGAGCACATAAGGATGAATAAATTCATCTATAATTCACATACATACATAGGAAGGAGCATACAGTTCCTTCAGTTCTGTGATTCTACTGTTCAAATTGTATCGGCCACTGTTGCTCTACAAAAACCCAACCCTTACTCACTATTCCATAATCCACACTGATTTAGCTGCTAAACTTTCTATTTACGCCAACCTCACCGTTCAACTGCATTCTCGTCTTCAGAGGTTTACCTTAAAGGTCACATTCTAAGAAACCTTCCCTAATCCCTGAATGAGATGGTTTTCCTTCCATTTTTGAACACGTGCAACATAGCGGTTTCTTGTTATTTAATCTACTTTTGCATGTATGGTTTTCTAGATGCAAATTCTTTTATCCTCACTGATTCTAGAGGGTCAACTGCTGAAGAGCAAGGCTTGTGTGTTTCTCCTGATCACTCCTGCAGGGGTCAGCATAGTGTCTGATGGGACATATGTGCTGCCTTAGGAAGCAAGCAACTTTTGGAGGGTTAGGGCTTACTGTTTCCCACTGTCTTGACATAAACAGGGGTGAGAAGAGTTAAGACCCATACAGATGATATGCTGTCCTCTGACCAGATGCACTGGGCAATAATCCTAGGATGGTGTAGCAACCCAGAGGAGCTTGTATCAATCTTATAATAGAAATTGTCATGATGACTAGTGATGATTAATAGTTATTAATACTTTATAATAAGACTAAGTTGCACCACATGAAATTCTTACCTACAGAAACGGCTATTTCTGGGGCGCCTGGGTGGCGCAGTCGGTTAAGCGTCCGACTTCAGCCAGGTCACGATCTCGCGGTCCGTGAGTTCGAGCCCCGCGTCAGGCTCTCGGCTGATGGCTCGGAGCCTGGAGCCTGTTTCTGATTCTGTGTCTCCCTCTCTCTCTGCCCCTCCCCCGTTCATGCTCTGTCTCTCTCTGTCCCAAAAATAAATAAAAAACGTTGAAAAAAAAAATTAAAAAAAAAAAAAAAAGAAACGGCTATTTCTTATGACCAAATCTAATATTTTGCTAATTTCTTATCTATTCTCCTCCCCCTACTCATTCCGAAAAGAGTCCACAAGAAAACAAGCATTTTTGTACATTTTATTCACTGTTGTATTTCTAGTGCCTGGAACATAGTGGCATTCAACAAATATTTGTTGACTTAAGGAATGAACTTGCTAAACACCAACTATTTGCCTTATACTCTATTACATGATTTATTCCTTATAGCCCTTGTGTTTCCTCATAATATCCTGATTACTACTCTCCTTCAGGTGAAAAAACTGGGGCTTGGTGAGGTCAAGTAACATGTCCAAGACCACATTCTTATTAACTAATGTTTTATGGTACGCCATCTATACTTATGCTATAAAAGTTGTTTAAATCTAGGCTATCTTTCCTCTCTGAATTAGACCATGCATAGATTCTATAGGAAACAGAATTATAAAATACTAAAAAGAGAGGAGGGAGGTGAGGAGGAGAGGGGAGGGAAAAAGAAAAGAGACAGCAGTCAGTGGGTATGGGGAAGACTTCCATCTTGGTGAAATGCAGTATAAAAAAATATTTAAAAATTACCCTTAGCCCTTTAAGTCCTCTGCCTGAGGGGGGGGGGGTCCCTTCAATTGTCTTGACACTTAGAGCCCCATCACTGGCATTGCTTTCTTGGGAACAGTGAGTGGATAATGGATGGCTTTTGCCTATAGCATACAAGTGACCCTCATTGGACTAACAGACTTTTCTAGCAAGCAGATAAGAAAGTGTTTTCATCATTTTTACCATTTCCTCTGTGGATGAAGTTGGTGGCCTCTACTAACAAAACCCTGTTGCTTCACAATACTTTTCTTTAACCTATCTGTGGAGATACAGTGCCCCCCAAAACCAAGGTAACAGTATTTTTATTTGTATTTTTTTAAAGTTTATTTACTTATTTTGAGAGAGACAGAGAGCATGCTCACACATGCACACATGCACAGGAGGCAGAGGGACGGAGAGAGAGACAGAATCCCAAACAGGCTCCGCACTCTCAGCATGGAGCCCAATGCGGGGCTCAAACTCACAAACCTTGAGATCATAACCTGAGCCAAAACCAAGAGTTGGAAGCTTAACTGACTGGGCCACCCAGGTGCCCCAATAGTATTTTTAAATGAAGGAACTCTGAGTTCAAAATTTGTTGATGTTACTCATTCCCCTTCTATACAAATATGCTGTTTATCTTTCATAAAGGAAACAGTGTAACCTTGAAACATCTTGCTCAAGAACAATGGTCATAATCCATTAGTCCTAGTGTTCTTGATGCCAGGGTCCTCGGGTCCCATTTACAACTGGCCCAGGAGTAGCCCACTGTCATTTCCACTTTTGCTGAAATGTCCTTTCCCTTCAGCCTGAATCAGTTTCTTTTCTAGGACACAGAATCTAAGACAGTCCCAATATATATTTTCTAAAAGTTGAAAGAAGATAAACGATTTCTCAAACTCCCTGAAGTAAAATGAACAACTCTGTGCTGCCATAAAATCAGGGTGACCCTCCTAAGTGATAATTCTTTGAGATTTGTAAGACATTTTGAAACAGAGAGAAAAAAGCCCACATTTCTTTCTAGAACTTGTAGTCTAACCTTGCAAGTACAAGGCTACAAAACAAAAAGATGGATTATGAACGAAAGCATGGGAGTCAGACCAAATGGGGGCAAATCTCCAGGTCTACCGTATTCTAGTGAGTGGGCTCTTGCAAGTTAGTGAACATCATTAGCCCTCGGTCTGTTCGTGGGTAAAAGAAAGCTATAGCCACCTGCACCATAAGACTGAGGAAATGAATGTAGTATACAGTATAGAACCTGGGACCCAGTAAAAATTCAATAAATATGAAATAAAATATCAAGCATTAAAATATGTAAGGAGGGAGGGTTCTCTAAAACTGACTCTCTTCAGGGTGCCTGACTGGCTCAGTCAGAAGAGCACACGAATCTTGATATCGGGGTCGTGAGTTCAAGCCCTATGCTGGATATAGAGATTACTAAAAAAAATCTTAAAAATAAATAATAATAATAATAATAATAATAATAATCAAACTTAAAAATAAAACTGACTTTCTTCTATTCTCCACCCCCTGGGCGAGTTTACCTATGATTTACTATGACTCAATGGAATACACTTAACATCTTTTTCTGTGCCTTTAGGACTAACTGGATATAGCTCTAGCCTGAAAGAAACCCAATATTAAACAGGATTAAAAGAGAAGTTGCTTCTTTAGTCCCAGACAGCATAATTCAAGTGGGAAGAAAACAGAATATGTTATTCTTTGGAATGGATGGGTCACTCCATACGGAAAAGCTTCCACTACCTCAGAGATCAAGAGTCCTAGAGAAACAAGCACAACACAAGTTGATCCTTTTCACAGTGGCACAAAATATAAATAACACATCTTGAAAAAGAACATTGGATGGAAAATCACCCAGGATTCTCACCAGTTTGGAGCTTTCATTTTCAGGCAATTGTTTTATGCCATCTTCCTCACTGCTAATAGGTTCAGTACCACTCTGATCCTATAGGACAGTAAGAACAAAATAATAAAGATGTTAATCTTCACTCACACTGCCCAGAACTATATACTCAATCACAGTTGGTTGTTTTATTATTGTAGATACTGTTTCCTCTCTGGAGGCCATTTCTATTTTCTTCCTTTCCTCTAGAATGCCATCCCCGCTCCCCCAGGGATCTGTTCCTGCTGCTTACAGATATGCCTTACAAAAAGCTGATCTCTATTTTTTGTTCCAAGGTTGGGCCTGATGGTCTTATTGTTAAATCCCACTCCTTTAGCCAATGACTTTGTCAGGAATAGGTCTGTGATCCAATTCTGCTCAATGAGACACAAAGAGACTTCTGGAAAAGTTCTTCCTTGGTCTTAAAAGAAACATAAGAGGGAAGTCTGGGTGGCTCAGTTGGGTTAAGCATACGACTTTGGCTCAGGTCATGATCTCACAGTTTGTGGGTTCAGGCCGCAGGTTGGGCTCTGTGCTATAGCGTGGAGCCTGGAGCCTGCTTCAAGTTCTGTGTCTCTCTCTCTGCCTCTCCCCTGCTCGCACGCTCTCTCTCTCAAAAATAAAACATTAAAAAATTTTAAATAAATAATAAAAGAAACAGAAGAAGTCTCTATACCTCCCAAATTAACAAGAAAGCATGAAGCTCAAATTGCCATGGGCAACCATCCCACAACCACAAGGAAGCCAGCCTTGAAACGAAGCCGACACTGTGACAGAGCAAAGGTAGAGAGGGAAAGAGTGGACTCCAATGGCAGAAGTGAGCCACTGTGTCACCTGACCTGAAGTACAGCCTTACTCTTAGCAGCCTTCACAGGAGTGCCAATATATTTACTCATTGTTTCAGCCAGTTAGCTAATCTGTTCCCTCCAGCCCAAACTGTCCGAGATGCTTGTTTATCTTCTGAACAGGATTAAATTATCTGAGATAAGAGACTGTATTTATTTTGTTTATTTCTGAAACTCAAGTACCTATCACTGTGCCTGGTACCTGGAAAACCCTGGACAAACCCTGGTTGAACCAATGAATGGAGCACTTGTTTACTTGATGATTATTTTTTGCAGAATTCTAAAAATATTGATTTAATATAAATGAGACATCCTGTAAGAATAAGCCCCATTAAAATTGCAAAACACATCCAGTATCTCCTCAATTGAATTATAACATATTAAATGTTATAGTTAATGAACCAGAGGTTACTTTCTGAGGGTACATAGGGGAGAATAAGGATGATAAATGGAGTATCTATACTTACATTATTTGGATTTTTATATTAGAACACTACCTTCTTGGGATTACTACAAATTTTGTTGGATCGTTTGTAGGGAAAATAGTTTTTAAAGCAAAGATATAGCATTCTTTCATTTATCAAATGGACAATAGAAAGAGAACATTCAGTATTGATAATGATGTAGAGAAAGAGGAATTTTTACATGCCATTGAAAGAATATAGAATATTCTTTTCAGAAAAAAACATACAAAATATACAGATATATAGAGATATGCATATAGGAAAATATTTGTAGGCATACTGGACAAATTATTTAAATTGCTTACTTCTAGGGGATAAGATTAAAGATTGGGGAATTTTTACGTTAGTTATTTCTATACTGTTAGATTATAGAAGAATTGGCACATATTATCGTAAGCTTAAAAAATAAAGGAGAGCTTTGAGAACTATCTAAAAGAAAAAAATCTAAGAAAGCAGCATGATGTTAAATTGGTTGGATCTGGGTTCAAATTGCAACTTTGCCATTTAGAATTCTGACTTTCAGCAAGGTTTTTTCTAAGCCTGAGTACTTGTTTTTATGTTTTTATTTTATTTCATTTTTTTATTTTTTGAGAGAGAGAGGGTGGAAGTGAGCCAGGGGCAGAGAGAGAGAGAGAGAGAGAGAGAGAGAGAGAGAGAGAGAGAGAGAAGTGGGGGTCACCCAAAGCAGGGCTCATACTCACCTGAACTGGGGATTGATTGAGCTCACCTGATATGGGACTTGAACTATGAACCATGAGATTATGACCTGAGCTGGAGTCAGATACTTAAAGACTAAGCCACCCAGGCACCCCGGTTTTTATTATTTAATTTTTTTAAATGTGGGGCCAAAGAGTTCTTTTATTTACCTATTTATTTAGTTTAGTTATTTATTTTGAGAGAGAGATAGGAGCAGGGGAGAGGCAGAAAGGAGAGATAGAATCCTAAGCAGGCTCTGTGCATGGGGCTTCATTTCAGGAACCGTGAGATCATGACTTGAGTTGAAACCAAGAGTTGGGCGCTCAACCAACTGAGCCACCCAGGCGCCCTTGAGTATATGTTTTTTTAAACAGATTTAAACATTTAAACAGATAAAAGTACCAGATTAAAATACTACCCCATCAGGTTGCCTTGAAAATTAATACATTAACAAGCAAAATATCTATTAGCATAACACTGAGTGCAGTTTATTTTTGTTTCCAGCTTTTTGTTGACACAGATTCGTTATCAACCATGTTTCGCGTAGTCTTCGTAACAACCCTATATGGATATGTACCAAGGTTATTCCCATTCATGGATGGGGAAATGATGCATTTTAAGTTAGCTTGCTAATGAATGCCTAACTACTGAGAGGTGAACCCAAGATTCAAAGCTAGGGAAGACTGATATCAAAGGTCCTGCTATTATTAACTATGCTCTAGGCCTTAAGTAAACGATGCTCTTGTTTCTCTTTATTCCTTGTCAGTGTTTTATTTATTTATTAAAAAAATTTTTTTTTAACATTTATTCATTTTTGAGAGACAGATAGAGACAGAGCAGGAGCAGGGGAGGGGCAGAGAGAGGGGGAGACACAGAATCCGAAGCAGGCTCCAGGCTCTGAGCCGTCAGCACAGAGCCCAATGTGGGACTTGAACTCACCAACCATGAGATTGTGACCTGAGCCAAAGTCGGACGCTTAACCAACTGAGCCACCCAGGCGCCCCCCTTGTCAGTGTTTTTTAAAAAAACTTTTAAGTTTACTTATTTATTTTGAAAAAGAGAGAGAGAGTGAGCAGCAGAGGGGCATAGAGAGAGGGAGACACAGAATCCGAAGCAGGCTTCAGGCTCTGAGCTGTTAGCATAGAGCCCAATGCAGAGCTCGAACTCATGAACCATGAGATCATGACCTGAGCAGAAACCAAGAGTTGGACGCTAATCAAGTGAGCCATCCAGGTGCCCCAGCACCGAGTGTTGATAACAAATCTTATGGAGAACAGGATTCACAATCTTAAAAAAAGAAATCGTTGTTATTAGACCATTAATTTTTCAACAGTGTTTTAGCATTTGTTAACCAGAAAATTTCATTAGGTAGAATATACTCTTCTCAGTGAATTTTGGGTAACCAAGAAATCACTATGTAAAATAAACATGCCCAAGTTAAGAAACAAAGCTTGAGAATACAGAGATTTTCAGTTTGGTTTTTTTTTTTTTTTTGAGACAGTGAGAGACAGAGCATGAGCAGGGGAGGGGCAGAGAGAGAGGGAGACACAGAATCAGAAGCAGGCTCCAGGCTCTGAGCTGTCAGCACAGAGCCTGATGCGGGGCTCGAACCCGCAGAACGCGAGATCATGACCTGAGCCAAAGTCGGATGCTCAACCGACTGAGCCACCCAGGCACCCCGAGATTTTCAGCATTTTAAACAGTAAGTTCTAGAGACAGAAAAATTCAGAAGAAATGAATTAGACTTTCAAAAACTAGTACTTAATCTATGGAAAACCGTTAACGCCCCAAATACTTAGTGTTCGCAACTGCAGCACACTAAATTGTAGAACAAAACACACTAAACACTAGAAGTTACTCTTCTAGTAACTCTGCAAATAGCCACCTCCTCTGATCCCAAATGAAAGGAGGTTGTCATCAGAATGGTTGTCAGCTGATGCCATTCTTTTATTTATGCATGTATCTTCTTGGGGAAAGCAACTACTGTTTAAATAAGTCAGAGGAATCTTACATTTCTTGGCAATATGAGTATAGAAGTGGGATTTTCTTGGTCTTTATCAAATGAATACTAAAGTTGGGGAGAAATCAGTTGTTTGATGCTTCAACTTTGAAAATGTAAGAAAATATGGGCAAGGAAGTCTCAGTTGCAACTGGTCTACACATCCTTTAAGATTTGGGGGTGCCTGGGTGGCTCAGTCAGTTGGGTGTTCAAGTCTTGATTTCAGCTCAGACTACAATCCCAGGGTCATGTGATCAAGCCCCATGTTGGGCTCCATGCTGAGTGTGGAGCGTGCTTGGGATATTCTCTCTCTCTCTCTCTCTCTCTCTCTCTCTCTCTCTGCCAACCCCGCCCCCCTGCTCGTGTGCACACACTTGCACACGCTCTCTCTCTTGCACACTCTAAAAAAAGATTTGAATAAAAACAAAAAAGAATACCCTTTACATCTACACATACAGAATTATCACACAGAGCCATGTCTCAAATGTCACTTATTCCATAAATCCTTTCTTCTTCTTATCTGGAAGACAGCTCTTTTTCTTCTAACCTCACTTAACATTTTTCCTGAATTTCCTATGTCACTTAATTTGTATCCTAATTACATATATATGGAATTGATCTTCCTGATGAGACTGAAACATTCTTGAATCTAACATCTGTGCCTCGTTCATTTCCTGTGAGCCTTCTTTTTATTCAACCTAGGTCTGTCTCATTTCAAAGTCAATGCTCTTTTTAACTCTACCATGAACCCCTTCTAAAGCTTTTCCTCTGTTTTTAGTTACTGGTTTAGTTTGAGATGGTTCTATAGAGGAGGATTTGAAATAAAAATCTAGATGGAGAGGAGTCAGGTAAAAAAAGGAAGTTGGAATTGAGAGAGGTTAACAATAAAGCATGTACTTTCCTAGGAGAGTTCATGTTTATAGAAGAGTTTTCATCCTTAAATGAGGCACAGAACAAAACAATGTAGGTTCTGTTCTGAAAACAGAATGGTTCACATGTGTTAGGCAACCTTTAAAATACCCCGCTGACCAGGAGCTTAGAAATGAGGAATCAGTCAGAGATGGGAAGAGGAAAATAGGTCAGCAAGCATGACTTCCAAAGTCCAATTGTATCACGGTGGTTTGAAGACCATCTGGCTGGTGGATGGTGGCCCAGTGACACCCAAGATGATTCAGCTAATTTGGATAACGGGTGTTCCCTTCCTTCCTTTCTTGCTGATCCTCAAACCACCTGTCCAAAGTTGTCTGGGCAGCCAAGGCTGCTCAAAGAGAATGACCTTTTCCCATGAAGATCACAGGTAGTAGATTCTGTGGTGAATTATGTTTTAAAGATGAATGAAAAGAGAGGCGCCTGGGTGGCCCAGTCGGTTGAGTGTCCAACTTCGGCTCAGGTCATGATCTCACGGTTTGTGGGTTCAAGCCCTGCGTTGGGCTCTGTGCTGACAGCTCAGAGCCTGGAGCCTGCTTTGGATTCTGTGTCTCCTTCTCTCTCTGCCCCTCCCCCACTTGTGCTCCATCTCTCTCTCTCTCAAAAACAATTTTTTAAAAAAGATGAATGAAAAGAAAAAGTAAGGCTCATGATTGTATGTTTGCCACAGATTTTACCTAAATAAATAAATAGGCTGATGAGAAATGCTGTTCAATTCTCAGACGTTCCTTCCAAACCTTCAGGAAGTTCTAAACTCCCTAAACTCCTTCCCTGGGGTCCTCCAAAATCTACATCAAGTGGTGATAGTTTTTATTTTTATACTACTTAATTTTTTTCATACCCACCACTATAGTTTTCCCCAACCAGATAATGACATTTTGAGAGAAGGAATTTATGTTTTTATTTGAGAGGTTATCAATAAATTAGTTAAGGATGTTACTGTAGATCGGAAAAACTGCACTTTTTCCAATTTAATTTAATTGGAAATTTAATTCCAATTTAATTTTCAATTTAATTTTTTAGTTAAAAATTTTTTTTAATTAAATGTATTTATTTATTTATTTTTAAATTTACATCCAAGTTAGTTAGCATATAGTGCAGTAATGATTTCAGGAAGAGAATCCAGTAATTCATCCCCTATGTATAACACCCAGCGCTCATCCCAATAAGCATCTTCCTTAATGTCCCTTGCCCATTTAGCCCTTTCAGCAACCCTCAGTTTATTACCTATATTTAAGAATCCCTTTTGTTTGTCCCTTTCCCTGTTTTTATATTATTTTTGCTTCCCTTTCCTTATGTTCATTTGTTTTATATCTTAAATTCCACATGAGTAAAGTCATATATTTGTCAGAAAAACCACACTTCTGATTTAAAAAAAATTTTTTTTAATGTTTTTATCTTACTTTTGAGAGAAAGAGAGAGACGGAGAGACAGAGAGTTGGGGAGGGGCAGAGAGAAAGGGAGACAGAATCTGAAGCAAGCTCCAGACTCTCAGCTGTCAGTGCAGAGCCCTACATGTGGCCTGAACTCACGGACTGTGAGATCATGACCTGAGTGGAAGTCGGATGCCTAACCGACTGAGCCATCCAGACGTCCCAAAACCACACTTCTGATTTGTTAAATGCTCCATTAGTGTTGTTCCCTTACTTCTTCATTTACCATGAAAAAACAGTTTATTTATATATAAAAATAAAGCTATTTTCATTATTATTATTATTTTTTTAATGTTTATTTTTTTGAGAGAGAAGCAGAGTGTGAGCAGAGGTAGGCAGAAAAGAGGGAGACATAGAATCTGAAGCAGGCTCCAGACTCTGAACTGTCAGTGCAAAGCCCGACGTGGGGCTTGAACTCGTGAACCATGAGATCATAACCTGAGCTGAAGCTGGATGTTTGAGTCATGTAGGTGCTCCCTTTTAAGATTTTACTAAGCAAATTAAAAAAACAAAACAGCGACTATACCTCCTTTAAACAATTGAAAGTTTTTTAAAAATAAAGCTTATATTGGTTTAAATTTTATCATGCCCACATTTCCCAAACTCAATGCTCTCTTCCAAAAAAACCACAGGATGATTTATTTGTCTCATTGCCAGCCTAAATTCACAAATATTTCTTTCTGCAAAGTCATGTTGACTAGATGTGACAAATTGAATTTCTTTCTTCTACCCGCATCGTAAGCATATTTTTTCTAGGCTACTCAGAATTCCAGTAAGGTAGTCCACAATTAAAGATAAAATAGGAATTATGCTAATAGCACTCCCTGGGTAATCAACCTGTCCATTCTTTATGAGGCCTGCCTCATCTCACTTAGTATTCAAAAAAGCACAACTTCTGAGAAGAAAAAAATTAAAGCTCTTGCTTCTATAAAGATATTCTAAAAGATTCAGCCTGCCTTGTCGAGGACTGTAATATCTTACAACCCAAGTATACTTGAGCCTTGAGCACCTCTTCCAAGACCACAACAGTGACTTCCTAATTGGGTTTCCCTCTCTGAGATATCCTTGACATGCTATTAGACTAACCTACCTGAAGTAGAGCCCTGATTGGACTATTTCACTGTTCAAAATGCCTTCAACAGCTCTGAGTACCTAATACATGAAAATCAAACCTTCTGAGATTTATTTATTTTTTTTTAAGTTTATTTATTTATTTTTTTGAGGGGGGGGGGAGACAGAGTGCAAGTGGGGGGAGGGGCAGAGAGAGAGGGAGACACAGATCTCAAAGCAGTCTCCAGGCTCTGAGCTGTCAGCACAGAGCCTGACACAGGGCTTGAACGCACGAACTGCGGGATCATGACCTGAGCTGAAGTTGGATGCTTAACCCACTGAGCAACCCAGATGCCTCCAAACCTTCTGAGATTTAAATTCAAGCCTCTCATTTGATCTTGATTTACTTTTCAAATCCCATCTTCTATTACTCCCTTTCACATACCATTACTCTTCTCCCCATTCCAAACCCTTATTTTTCTTATTTCCATGTTTTTGTTTATACTATTTCCACATTCTTATCTAACCATATTCATATTTTAAAATCCAATCTACTCATCAGAAATAGCTTACCAGGAAATAATATTCATCTTCTCTGAACTTGTATTAAAGCTTTATCTTTTAGGACACCTTGTTTTAGTAATATACATGTGTTATTTTCCTTATAAGACTAGAAGTTCTTTGAGGTTAAGACACTTTGTGCATGATCTACAAAGTGGATATATGATAAGTAGTAGCAGAATAAATTAAATCAATAAGAAGTATCCAACACTGAAATGAAGCATCAAGGATACAGGTGAAAAGCCTAAATATGGTTCACCCTGGGTGCCTGGGTGGCTCAGTCTGTTAAGCGTCCAACTTCGGCTCAGTTCATTATCTCCCAGTTGGGGAGTTCGGGCCCCGCACTGGGCTCTGTGCTGACAGCTCAGAGTCTGGAGCCTGCTTCAGATTCTGTGTCTCCCTCTTTCTCTGCCCCTCCTCCACTCACACTCTAAACATTAAAAAAAAAGCCTTAATCACCCCATTCACTTATTCAACAAATACTAAAAAATTTTTTTTAATGTTTATTTACTTTTGAGAGACAGAGCATGAGCAGGGGAGGTACAGAGAGACAGAGAGGGAGACACAGAATCTGAAGCAGGCTCCAGGCTCTAAGCTGTCAGCACAGAGCTGGATGTGGGGTTCGAACTCACGGACCGCGAGATCATGACCTGAGCCAAAGTCAGACACTCAACCGACTGAGTCACCCAGGTGCCCCAAATCACTCAACAAATATTAAGCAAGTGCTATATGCTAGGATCTGAGAATAAAGTGGTCAAGAAGATAGTAGGCCAGCCTGCCAGAAGTTTATAATTTAGTGTGGTGCATATAGTCCTACATTCTTAAAATGTTGAGCTGGTGAGAGAGCTATAAGCAATAAAATCCTAGTTGAGAAAAAATCCTCATTGAGAAACTCATTTAGAAATGGGCCTCTCTTTTCTATAAGGCCCAGGTGACATCACATAAAGGACAATTTTTACTTTTTAAATGAACTATGAATATTACTTAACTATGAAGGGAGTTAAGATTACTGAAGGGAATGATGTGAGATGAAGTTAGTCATAATATCTCACATTTCAACACTTATTATATTCCAGGTGCTATGCATTATTTTATTCATTTTGAATAATAGAAAACTTGAAGTTCTGTTTTCTGTGTGTGTGTGTGTGTGTGTGTGTGTGTGTGTTTTAAGTAGGCTTCATGCCTAGCACAGAATCCCAACATGGGACTTGAACTCACAACCCTGAGATCAAGACCTGAACTGAGATCAAGAGCCAGGCACTTAACCAACTGAGCCACCCAGGTGCCCCTGGAGGAGTCTTTCAAAAAGCAATCCTTCAAGAAATTATTGGTTGTGAATTAATAAGGAGGAAGTGGAGAGTCAACCCAGATGGAAGAAACAATAGGAATAAAGACATAAGTGTTGGAGAGACCAAGATATGTGTGTGTGGGGGGGTGGGGTGGGGGGGGGTGGGTGGCATGAACAGATACATGGAGAGGGTCTAGTGCTTTACTATGCATTAATGAGAAAGGAAGGCTCATTAGCAGAAGTTGGGGAGGTAAATACAAAGCCTTAATTCCAACTTTGAAACAAGACTCTGAAACAAAGATCTGCTAGGCAAGAGTTATAAAAGAATTCTGACCAAGAGGACAAATACAGTAATATAGTAAGAAAATAAACCCTGTGTTGTATGCACCTGTTGAAAATGGAAGATGCTCGAAGCTGGGACTTTTGCTTTAGGGCTGTAACAATAGAAGTAGAATCACAACTGTAATGAGTTCTTACTGTTTGCCAAGAATAATGCTAAGTATTTTATAAACATTCAATTCTTCCAACAAATCCATAGAATTAATTATTATTATCAATCCCCCCTTTAAATGTGAGGAAATGGAAGTTTATAGTGTTTAACTGGCTCAAGTTCACTCTGCTAGTAAATGACAGAACAAAGATTAGGACTCGGATGTGTCTGAATTCCAAGCTTATGTTCTTAATCACTGTACCATACAGCTGCCCCAGTATTACAATTACCAAGAGTATAGCAGCAGAAATGCTAATAGTCCCTTATATATATGTATGAGCTGCATGGATTATCAAGTAGTTTTATCTACATTTAGTGCTTGATCCTCATAACTACCTGCTGACACAGATGAGGAAGGTTATGAGTGTGGCTTTTACCGAAAAAACAAGACTCTGAGAAACTACTTTAACAAGGCCGTCTTGTTAAAGAATCCACAAGAACCGACATCTTCAGACTTCTTGTCCAATGTTCTTTTAGCACTCTTGTTCACTATGCCGGCACACAACTGCATGAAGGGATTTTGTTCTCTGCTATATCCTTGGTGTCTAAAACAGTATCTGACACACAATAAGGGCTGAATAAATATTTTCTCACTAAAGGAATGAATATAAGATCCCATTAGTGTATAATAATAGTGCTGTTCACTATGCTAACTATTATCCGGTCCAACTTACTAATGATAAGGTTATATTTCATCTGTTTGGTGATGATTTAAAAAAAATTTTTTTTAACGTTTATTTATTTTTGAGACAGAGAGAGACAGAGCATGAACAGGGGAGGGGCAGAGAGAGAGGGAGACACAGAATCTGAAACAGGCTCCAGGCTCTGAGCTGTCAGCACAGAGCCCGACGCGGGGCTCGAACTCACGGACCGTGAGATCATGACCTGAGCCAAAGTCGGACGCTTAACCGACTGAGCCACCCAGGCGCCCCTGTTTGGTGATGATTTAAATGAGTGAGCGCTTTCAGCGACATGTCACATGAGTCATGCTTGAGTACTTACTAAAAACAGCTGAGGAGGGGAAAATGCATAGTGACAGGGTCACAAAATCGAGAGGGAAGGGGTAAGGAAGTGGGCAGGAGAGCAGAGACACCTCTAGACTTTACTGGCCACCCGGAGCAGGGCTATCACTCACTATTTGGTGGCAGTTTTTGGAGGCCAACAGTCTACAGAAAAACTAAAAAAACCCCTCTTTATAATTCAATTCATATATTCAATTATAATATAATAAAATGTATTTTTTACTGGTGACTAAATGATTAGAGCCATTTCTGTGGTTAGCACAGTTAAGAAAATGAAAAGCATAGCTAATTTGTATAATATACTTAAAATTGAGTTAAATATACTTAAAATATTTGAATAAACAGTTTACATTAATTGAGCATTTACTCTGTACCATGAGCTGTACTAAATGCTGTGTGTGTGTGGGGGGGGGATGTGTATTTTTATATATATATAACTTCCTTAGCTCTTTACAAGTCTATGAATGTTTGGTAGTAATAGTATTTAGCCTCTCCAGACCCCACCCTCTTCTTCTGTAATGTAGAAATAATAATGCTGTCTCTCAGAGGACTGGATGTAAGTGGGATAGGAGATCACATTTTGAAGGCCTTTAAGACAGTGTTTGGCACAGTAGACTCAAGATTCGATCATCCCCTTAAAATTCAGTTCCAAAGCAATTTTTTAAAAGTTTATTTATTTATTTTGGGAGGGAGGGAGGGAGAGAGAGAGAGAAGAAGAGAAAGAGAGAGGGAGAGAACACGAGCAGGGAAGGGGGCAGAGAGAGAGAGGGAGAGAGAGAATCCCAAGTGGGCTCTGTGTCCCATGCAGGGCTTGATCTCACCAACTGTGAGATGACCTGAGCCGAAATCAGGAATCAGATGCCTTAACTGACTGAGCCACTCACCAGGTGCCCTCAAGGGGATATTTTGATGGGAACATTCATAACTAACAATACTATAGAAAAAAAAATTATTCTAAAATATGATTCCCCTTATTCCCCCCACTCCCTCCAAAAGATTTATATGGCGTTCTGTAAAGATGAAAATATTAGGAATTAAGTACTAGCATTTATTGAGTAGCTATTGTGTGTCAGGCACAAGATATATATGTCTTATTTAATCCTGACAATCCTACGAGGCGAAACTATTGTTACCTCCCTACATAGAAATAAAGGGAGGACAGAAGAGGTGCTCTAACTATCCAAGGCCAGGTGTCTAGAATAGTTACACTAGGATTTGAACTGAAGAGTATGGCTCTGGGGTCCTTCCTTTCTACCAACATGCTAACTGCCTTAGGTCTTAGAGTGAAAATACCCATTGCTGGCAAGCTTTGGCTACATGGCAATTGGTAGAGAGTCAATACCTATCAATACAATCTTTTATGATAGAAATTGGTCAATATAAGTAAAGATTTTGAACATATTATACAGCTTATGACTCAGCAAATGTACACTGGGGGAAATCTATGCTATAGAAATAAAGGCACCATTACCTAATAATTCTCTCTCTCACACATACACACTCACAATGTTTATTTTGGTATCCTTTTACTGGCCAAGCCTTGGAAAATCATCTGGACATCTGTCAGTTGGAAATAATAGAGTATACCAAAATACGGCCATGATACTAAGCAAAAAAATAATTTTTTTAATGAATAGAATCTATACCAGAAGCATGTATACTATGCATTTCAGATGTAACCTACCTAAAATCAACCTCTTAATTTCCACTTCTCTGCTGAAGAGCAGCTATTCTTCAAGAGACTAATAAAAGGCACCACCACCCACCTTCTTGGTCAAGCCAAAAATCTAGGTTTGTTCATGAGTCTCTCGTTCTCCTCAGCTTCCACATTTAATCAATCGAGTCTGATTCACCATCTAAAACACCAAAAATCCACTCACTTTTCTTTGCCTCCAATACCAAACCACCATCTGCATCTAACTGCAATCAGGTCTCACGGTGTCTGATGTCTTTTGGCATATTACTTTTACTTTCCCGTAGTCCATTCTCTACCCCGTGAACTGTACATCAAGTCATTTCATTCCCCCCATCACGAACCCTGCAGTGGCTTCCAGCCCACATAGGATAAAACCCAAACTTCTCACTCTGACTCACAAAGCTCTTGCCCAATACCAGTCTCCAGGCTCCCAATACGGCTCCAGCCATATCCCTCAAATGCTCCAGCTCATTCTCACTTGAGAGTTATTTCTGTTCCCTCTGCAAAGAAAGCTCTCCCCCTTTATCTTTGTGTCTGGCTCCTTCTTATCATTTTGACCTCATTTACATTTCCCCTGTCCAAGAGGACTACCCTGACACTAACCAAAGTGTTACTTTGGATCACAAGCTACTTGCCTTATTTTAATTCTCTCCAAGTCACAGACCACTGTTGATAATTCTCTTGGTGTATTTATTCATTAATTTCCTTATTAGAATGTAAGCTGAACCATAGCAAGGAGCCTTCTGTTTTATTCACACCTATGTCTCTAACACCTAAGACCATTTGATGCATAATATGCACTCCTCGAATGCTGGCTGAATGAAAAGAATGTGTACTGTACAATCAGGTTTTTACTAAAAGAGACACTATTCACATATAGCTGTTTATTTTTGTGGTAGAAGAAAAGGAGAAAATATGGAAAGATACTAAACAGTAAATATTAACTTCCTTGGGGAGGTAGGGAAAGGAAAATTAACTTTTTCTTCTAGTAACTCTGTATGGTTTGACTAGTTACAGTAAGTATTTTTTTTCCTTTTTGGAATTAAAAAATAAAAAAAATGTAAAGAGAATGTAATATTCCCTCAGCTGAGGAGACACTTGATTATATAGCTAGTTAGCTATCTAATGTACATCTATCTGTCTACTTCTAGAAGCAGATCAGCAGGTCCATGTGATGGCAATCTTGTACTAGTAATTTTTCCATTAACAGATTAGGTATTTAAAGATACTTCTGATCATAGGTATTAAAGTATTTCAAAAACATAAAGAAAGAGGTACTGACAGCTACCAGAGGGGAGGGGGGTGTGAGGATGGAGGACAGGTGATGGGGATTAAGGAGGGCACTTGTTGTGATGAGTGGCTGGTGTGGTACGGAAGTGTTGAATCACTAACTTGTACACGTGACACTAACACTACACTGTATGTTAACTAGCTGGAATTTATTTAAAAAAAATTTTTTTTAACGTTTATTTATTTTTGAGACAGAGAGAGAGACAGAGCATGAACGGGGGAGGGGCAGAGAGAGGGAGACACAGAATCGGAAGCAGGCTCCAGGCTCTGAGCCATCAGCCCAGAGCCCGACGAGGGGCTTGAACTCACGGACCGTGAGATCGTGACCTGAGCTGAAGTCGGACGCTCAACCGACTGAGCCACCCAGGCGCCCCTAACTAGCTGGAATTTAAATAAAAACTCAAAAAAAATCATTTTTCCAATAAATTTTGAAATGCTCTGTTAGGACAAATTATAGATCTAGAAGAAACTTGAAGGAACTTTGAGGAAAGCAATACTTATATATTAAGTTCTAATGTCTTTGATACTACTTTATAATCATACCTCAAATACTTTCTAATTAGGGAAATTTCCTATTTAGCACATTCTGTGAATTTTGAATACCAGGTACTGACAATCAAAAATGCTAGAATTGGAAAAAATAATCATGACAGATCCATCTAAGTCACGGCAAGCTCATTAGGAGCCATTTTACCTCAACAGAAGATGGGTAACTTGATGGTAATGGAAACGGAGCAACGGCCATCTGATTGACTGCATCTTCATTTCTGTGGATGGGAAAATAGGCAGAATCAGTACACACCAAATGCTAAGTTTCTGGCTCAAGACACAACCATTTCCTCTGTTGAAAATGCAAACACAGCACCTTAGAATAAAAAATATGTACAGATGTATACTGGTTTTAAGCATGCAAACCTATTAAGCACAAAAAGGGATGTATTACCCCAGGGACAGTAAGATGTGATTATTAGTGACAGAAAATGATGATGTTAGGGGTTAGCTAGATCCTGCTTACTAAGTCAGGATCATTTTGGAAAGACATCAACTCTTTCAGCACTGTCAAGTGTAAGTTTTTTGAATGGCCGTGTGTAACCTCTAGGCCCATTAATGTCCAGACCATTTTGTTCTTTGAACTGGAAAGGTTCCCGGCTCCCTCACTTGGCTTCTAACTTTGTTATGCCAAATGAAGGTCGATGGGATGTGTATGACAGGCCCTGCATGGGTGGGCACTGTGAGGAGGAGTGATGGATGGGGAGAGCAGAGATCCAGACAAATGTGGGTCAATCCCACTCCTCCTCATCCTAATGGGAGCAGAGAAGGTGGGAGCTAAAACTTCATCACCAGGGTCACAGGTACAGAACAACTCCTAGAATACCAGTTCTGATTATTTGGGCCCATTTCCATGACATTAATTTCGTGGGAGATTTAACCTTTACTATTCATTCATGATGCATAACCAGTAATAATTATCTCAAGATTTATGTGAAGTTTGACTTTAGGTTTCACAACATAAACCAAGGAAGATCACAAAAACGCTTCTTCCTGGTACGTAAAGCTCTAAGACTGTTCACGGATCTCTCTCCATATGACCAGTATATCCAGGATAGCCACTACCTGACTTGGTATGGCATTCAAAATCCAAACCCAATGTATTTTTTACTTCTCACCAATAGGAAAAATACATTGGTCCATGCCATTCCTGCTTTGGTGCTTTAATCATATCACTGCATTTACCTGAATTGTCTTTCTTTATTAAATTTCTAATCCACCCATCCTTCTCCTCCAGTGTGAGTTCAATAACCTCAATTAAGTGAATTATTCCCTTATGTTAAAAGACTATCTCTATATTGATGTCTTCCAAATTAATATGGTTAGCCCAGGTCTTTTTCTGAGCTTAATATTTGCATATCTAACTCCTACTTTATATTTCCACCAGATGTCTTACAAACATCTCAAATAAAATATATCTCTTTATCCCACTAGTTGCCAGAGGGTTTCATGATCAATCCTCCTCACTTGAGTAAATATCAACAAGGTCTGCCCCACTGTTCAACCAGGAACTGGGGAGTCATTCTTGAAACCTCTAACCCCTCAGCTGTATATCCAATCAAGAAGCCTTGTTAATTCTACCTTCAAAATGTATCTTGAGTCTTTCCACTATTATCATTTCTTACCAGAGTTAACGTTAAGAGCATCCTATTTCTCCAGTCTATTCTTCACCCGGCAGCATTATTATGGTTCTAATACATAAATCTGGTTATATTTCTATCCCCTGCTTAAAATACCCCTATGGCTTATTATACTTAGGATCAAGTCCACAATTGTTAGGGAGGCTGTAAGGCCTTGAGCAATCTGTCTCAGCCCCCATCTCTGGCTTGTTCTCTCTTCTCCTGGCTCACTTGGTTCTAGTCTAGTTACATGAGCTTTCTTCCCATTTCTCAGCTGAGCCAAGCTCCATCCACCTCAGGGTACTAGCTAGCCCTATTCTCTTCCGCTCTGCTCAGCCGTTGCCCAAATCCTTCGTCTGATTTATATTCTTACTTCTTTTTCCTAGCTGACCATAAACATCATTTCCTCAAATAAGCCTTCTAGGACCTCCACTATATGCATATGGCACCCTATACAATAATTGTAGTTCTTGTCTTTCATAATTTACCTAACTGATCTGCATAAACATGTGCTTCTAGATGGTAAGCACTCCGAGGACAGGAACCATGTCCTTCCTACTCTCTCTTACATTAACTAGGGCAAACAATGCCTGGCAAACAGTCTGTACTTAACAGAGTTGTTAAGTGAACTGAACTGCAAGAAGTCTAGGCTGATGTAAATTTTATGTGGAAATAGGCAGAGTATATATAAATAAAAAGATGAAGTCTAGGTACCATTCCTTATTCTAACCTTCTAAGGTTCTTGGATTATCTAGCATATGAGTCAAACCAAAGCAAGAGGGAGAAAAACTAGAACCATAAAGTGACACAGCATATGAAGAATGTATCTAGTTTTTCTGACTGCATCACAGATGCCTTGAGCATGCACTATTACATTAAGAGATGGCTATTGTTTTTCAGGGAGTACAATCCATTCCTCAGCAGTTTGCTCATACACAGAAGAAGCAATCAGTTACCTCTGGATAAGTAACAGCATTTCAAAGAGGTAATTCCCTTTCACATTCATTTTCCTCCACTGAATAACACAATAGAACTCAGCTCTAGCTTAGAGCTGAAAGCCAACAGGACACGTCTGCTCCAGACTCAGAACTCACGGGGCAGAGTACATTTGGCAGTAATTAAGCAGATGGCTTTTCATACTTCTTTCAAAGGTTACCGGCATTAAAAATATGGCTGCACATAAATTCTTATTGAGAAGTCATGATTACCTGGACCAAGTTACTTCAAATCAGCCAAGTTATCCCTTCATAATTTAATGATTTTCTCCAAATGAGTATGACTTTAATGGCCTTTAAATTCTATATTAATTTTTTTAAACTTCACAAAATAGAACACTACAATTACTCTCAATGGAGAGAAAAAAGTGCTTTAAAAAGTTATAGTTCATAATCCTTTATAATCCACTTACCAGGGAGTGTTCACACACCTCCACGTCAAGTAAGCAAAGACCTGACAATTTTCAAGAGAAATGAGTAGGAAGAGGGAAGCCAAAGGACAGAAGGCATTCACACTTCAAACAAGCAGTCAGCCTGAATGACTTCTGGGGACCCTTTGACCCTTCCTCTCTTGTGATTCTCACAAGGAATAAAATCTATTTGCTTTATAATTTACCTTTCCTTTCCAATATAATTAATGTAAGTTTCTTAGGCCCAGGCGCCCCATACAGGACACAATCAGAAATTGTAATTGCTTATTGGTATTTTCATAATTATCGTCAACAGCTGTTGAGAGAGAGAATGGAGTGCTACCATGGGTAAGAGTGAGAATACTTTTCCAGAGTACAGAACCCTGTATGTATATGTCTGTATCACTGTATTTTTCATTCTCTATTAAAATTACCTGTGCTGTCCTCTCTCCCCCTTGAAGCCCAGGGATGGGATCTTATCTTTTTGCATCCCTCCAGCTTGTAGGAGGGTACCTGACAGAGTAGGGGTACTATAAACGTCTGTTGAATAAAGGTGATCTTAACAAGGCAGGAAAAAGACATGGAAACAGAACTATCAAAACTATGCCCTGTGTTTTTCAAGCTGCTTCAGTGAGTTAATGATAGTGTACTGCCTCTAGCCAGGCAGCTATCAGTACTTGCCACATTAAGGGACATTTCTTGGGGTGTCTGCCTAGCTCACAGTAATTCCCTGAATGGGCCAGAGTAGCAATGTCTACATTGTGTAACAATGACAGCCTGCCTCAACCTTAGTGGATGGAGGGAGAAAACACCTGTCTCAGTTTGGGCCAATCAGATTCTTTCCCAGGGACTCAAAATTTAGGACAGACACAGAGATCAGGAATGTAGTAGCTAGATAATAACAAATGAAGTGCTCAAGGCTAAAGAGGGGGTTGAGAAATCGCTTCTGACATCTCTGGAGTCATCCTGATTTCTTCAGTCTTAGATGTAAAGCCCCTTCTTAAGAGACCCCGAGACTTCCTTGTATTCTTACAATGCATTCTCCTTTATTTTTTTTAAATGTTTATTTATTTTGAGAGAGAGGGGTGGGGTGGGGGAGAGGGATAGGAAGGGCCAGAGAGAGAGAGAGGGAGAGAGAGAATCCCAAGCAGGCTCTGTGTTCTCAGCATAGAGCTTGATGCGGGCTTCAATCTAATGAATCATGAAAGCACTGAGCTGAAGCCAGGAGTCTGATGCTTAACCATCAGAGCCACCCAGGCGCCCCCTGCATTCTCATTTAATTTAAGCTGGCTAGCATTTACTAATTAGAGTAAACTCAATAATATAGCTCTGATTTTGTTTTGAATACATTTAGTTTATTTAACAAATATTTATACTAGGGGTACAAAGATGAAGAAAACATCATTTCTGCCTTTGATGGTATTAGCCATTAGTAAGGAATATAGCTATATAAGTAAATGGACAATTACAATAATGGAATTAACTATACAGGGACTGTCAATTTAGTTCTTCTCCAGTTTCTAGGAACACCCCCAATTCAGTTTCTTGTAGAATATACTTATATTTATCACAAATATACATTCTAGATCCTGATTTCAATTCTATTTTGTTACAAAAATACACTCATTGGTAGTTGTGTTAGAATTCTAAAAAGGTTCCCAAGATAGTTGCCGTCTGGTTTACATACTGCATAGGATCAATTTCACTTCCATGATTAAGTAATATTAAACAGCACAGCTGACTAAAATACAAAGAAAGATGATCAAGTGGAGCCTGACCCAATCATACCGGCCCTTTAAATCTGGAGATGTCACTCCCCAGAGCTCCAATGCCCTGATCTCCTAAATTAGTAGTTATTTCACAGGAATCCTAAAGAATGCTTGGAGGTCAGAGACAGGATGTCAGAGATTAGAAATATCATTGCTGGAGGATGCCTGGGTGGCTGAGTAGGTTAAGTTAAGCATTGGACTCTTGGTTTTGGCTCAGGTCATGGTCTCAGTTTCATGGGGTCGAGCCCTGCATCTGGCTCCACGCTAAGAATGTGGAGCCTGCTTGGGATTCTCTGTCTCCCTCTCTCTGTCACTTTCCCAGTCATGCTATCTTTGTCTCTCCCAAAATAAATAAATAAAACCTAAAAAAAAAAAAAAAAGTGCCATTGCCGGTTTGAGGATGGGGGAGGCCATGTGGTAAAGAATATGAATGGTCTCTAGGAGCTGAGAGTAGTCCTCATTTGAGAACCAGCAAGGGCATACAAGACATCAACTAGGGTGAACTTGGAAGTTGAATTTTTTCCAAGATTTCAGACAAGAACTTAAGAACGGACAACACTTTGATTTCTGCCTTGTGATACACAGCCATGCTGTGCCAGACATCTGATCTACAGAACTGTGAGCTAATAAATAGGTGCTGTTTTAAGCTATTAAATTGGCGGTGATTTGTTACACAGCAAGAGAAAACTAGTACAGAGCACAATTCTTTGATTTGGAAAATATGGTCACCAGAAACATACCCATATATCACTGTTCTAAATGTCTTTCATGGATTAACTCATTTAACTTGCATTAACAGCCGTATGTGGTAATTACAATGATTTTCTTCATTTAACACAGAGGGTAAGCAACCTGACCAAACTCACAAAGCAAATGAATAGTACAGCCAAGGTTGAAACCTGGCAGTCTGGCCTCAAAACCCACTCTTTTAACTACTACACTACAGTGTTTCCCATTTTAACAACCTGCCCCAGAGCCACATATGTCTTCTCTTACATACCCAAGCCAATAGTCCTAGACTCATCTTAGGGAAAAGTTCTACTAGGTCACAATTTACTCTTAAAGCTATTTCATAATTTTCCTTAGGGCAAGAAGCATGAAAGGTTCTGAGTTTGCTCACTCTATCAACTTTTTGTACTTAAGTTCTGAGCGTCATGTCTTCATTACCTAGTCTTTGTACAGATATAATGACTATAAAATGCTTTAAAATACTCATCGTGTTTGATAGTGCATGTAGCATGGTAAAAAATACAGCAGAGTGTAATTCCCTCAATATTCTTCCGTGACCATAATTAGAACTGTTCCTAAATCCTCTGGCTTGTACTTTCCTTCTTTAAAGTTGAGCCGGTACTTGAACCAAGTACTTGGTAATCATGGAAATACATGGTGAGATGGAACATGCTGCCTTGTACTTTTTTTTTTTTTGCACCTATTTTGGGCCCTTGTAGTTTATTCTTTATTTTAAAAAATTTTTTTAATGTTTATTTATTTTTGGGAGAGAGCACGTGCACACAAGGTGGGGGGATAGGGGCAGAAAGAGAGGGAGACACAGAGCCCAAAACAAGTTCCAGGGCTCTAATTCATCAACTGTGAGATCATGACCTGAGCCAAAGTTGGATGCTTAACCGACTGGGCCACCACTAGGCATCCCTACCCAGTATACTTAAATACAGAAGCAGAAAGTAGAATGGTAGTTGCCAGAGGCTGCAGGGGAGGGGAGGGAGAATGGGGAGTTACTTTTTATCAGGTACAGATTTTTAGTTTTACAAGATATAAAGACTTCTGCAGATAGGTAGTGGTGACAGCTGCACAACAGTGTAACGTACTCATTGCCACTGAACTGTACGCTTAAAAATGGTTAAGATGGTGGACTTTATGTCATACATATTTTACTACAATTTAAAACAATTAAGCAAGACACAAGAACAACAAAGTGTGCAGAGAATATATTTGAATTACTTAGAATGTCACTTAAAAATCATTATGGTCGGGGTGCCTGGGTGGTTCAGTTGGTTGAGCGTCCGACTTCAGGTCAGGTCATGATCTCACGGTTTGTGAATTCAAGCCCCACGTCGGGCTTTGTGCTGACTGACGGCTCAGAACCTGGAGCCTGCTTCGGATTCTGTGTCTCCCTCTCTCTCTGTCCCTCCCCTGTTTGTGTTCTGTCTCCCAAAAATAAATAAAAAACATTAAAAACAAAATCATCGCCTCCAGACTGCTGTGGTTCTGCCACTTGGAAATTCACTTTCACTAAACCCGTAGGATCTTATTTTATACCAACAAAACAGCACTATATGAAAAACAGAAGTTTTGTGCCTGAATTCAGCCAGGATAGCTGAGTAGGCAGATTTCATTTTTTAAAATCTATTCTAAAATGATTACAACTGCCATCTAGTGCCTAGCCCAGTGTTTAAATACACACAGAGAGTTGAATAAATGAGTGATACAGGAACACAGCTAAACAGGCCTAAATGTTATTTTCTGATTGTACTAAATATAGTGATGGGAGACACTTGAGGACAGGAAAAATAAACTCTACATTTGTTTTATTAATTGGGACACGACACTGAATTAACATGTGGCTAGGAAAGCTCAATATAAATGAACCAGAAGTAACATATAAAACAAAGCACATCATTATATTTCAGTGGGAGCAAAACTCCTTTCTGTAAAGATTCCAAGAGAGGTTTCAAACTCTATGAACAGACTGAATAGTTTACAATTTCCAATTGTAAGAAACCTCCCAAATAGCAATATGCTGAATCTGAAATAAATGATCAATGACAGTAGAATTATGAACTTTATTTACTTGGCATTCCAAACAATGTCAGTAATGAGGGCTGCTGGGAGTAACTCAGCATCCAGACCCACATTTCACAAACGTGGCCCCAGGCAAGTTCTAAATAACTGTTGCCAGTTGTGCAGAGGAAAAGGTAGCTCATAAAGTATCTGGCAGTGCAGGTTGGTGGGAGGGTTGATGTAGAGAGCTTAGGACTGGATGGATGGGATGATTTAGCCTAATATGTTTCTCAGAGAGGTTCTTTCTGAAGGATAACGTAGTAGCTACCCTCAGCCATTTGTCTCTTTATCTTGGCTGGCAAAGCCTTAGTGGTGTTCAGATATCCAGCCCTCACTAAAAGGCCATGTGCTGGGGAAAGGTGACTTCTTCCACCGCAGGTAAAAACGCAGGATAAATCCTGCCTAATTCCTCTGAGATAATCATGGCAATCCAATCTCATTTCAAGAGCCAGTGAATGGTTTGGCAATGGAAATATGTCATACTGGAGATACGCAGTGGAGACCTGCTCAGAGGTCTTGTGATTTGCTGAAGAAGTCTGAAGGATAAAAATTTGTCAGAACCAAGGGTAAAAGCCTGTGGGTGACCAGAAAATGTGCAGAAGAAACCATCTCACTCCGGCTCCTGGTGATTTGTTCAGATAGCTGACTTTTATTACCCTTCTCATTCATTAGGATTCTTTGGCAACAAGCAAGAGAAATGAATTTGGACCAACTAAAGCAAAAGGGAATTTATTAAAGGGATACAGGGATCTCACAAAACACAAGCAGGCTACATGATTAGATTTGGAACATACAGGAACTAAGAGGCCTCCAGAGGACAAGGAAGCAGGAAAACAGAATGATGTCATAGCAGGAACCTCCTATTAAGGCCCTGTGGTTTCATGAATAAACATCATTTATATAAAATCACTCATGTAATGTGAGTGCTTCCTATTCTAAGCAAAGGTATCATATTGCCTAAGTTTAGGTCACATGAGCAACCCTGGGCCACATCTCAGAAGTGAAAGACAGGGCCCCTTCAGCTTACACAGAGGAAGAGAGGCATCTAGCTGTACTGTTTTTACTGTTCTACCATAGTACATGTATTGTGTGGGTGTGCGTGTTTCAAAAAGAAAGTCTATCTAAGGAAACAGATATTCTACAAGGAAAGGAGAAGTACTGACCAGCCAAAAAAAAAAAAAAAAAAAAAAAGGAAAGAGAAACTTCCCAAACATGATTAGAAAATCAGGCACAATTAGGTGTTTGAGTGCTAAACGAAATCAAACAAATATAGTCATAATTTTCCCAAGCTGGTACCATGTTAAGGATGGGGAGTAGCAAAGAAAAGAAGAAATTACCAATTTCCTGAAATAAGATAATGAAATAAAAATGATTTTTTTCTTTTTTATTTATATATATATTTTTTTATTTTTTTTATTTTTTATTTTTTAAATCTACATCCAAATTAGTTAGCATATAGTGCAACAATGATTTCAGGAGTAGATTCCTTAATGCCCCTTACCCATTTAGCCCATTCCCCCTCCTACTTTTTTCTTTTTTTAAATGTTTTATTGTTTATTCTTTTTTTTTTTTAATTTTTTTTTTCAACGTTTTTTATTTATTTTTGGGACAGAGAGAGACAGAGCATGAACGGGGGAGGGGCAGAGAGAGAGGGAGACACAGAATCGGAAACAGGCTCCAGGCTCCGAGCCATCAGCCCAGAGCCTGACGCGGGGCTCGAACTCACGGACCGCGAGATCGTGACCTGGCTGAAGTCGGACGCTTAACCGACTGCGCCACTCAGGCGCCCCTTATTGTTTATTCTTGACAGAGACAGAGTATGAGTGGGGGAGGGGCAGCGAGAGGGAGACACAGAATCCAAAGCAGGCTCCAGGCTCTGAGCTGTCAGCCCACAGCCCGACGCGGGGCTCGAACTCACAAGCTGTTAGATCATGACCTGAGCCGAAGTCAGATGCTAAACTGACTGAGCCGCCCAGGCACCCTGAAATAAAAATGATTTTCAAAGATACTTTATAAGTCATGCAAGAAAGTTTGATAGCAACACTTTATCTAATATACTGAATTCACCTGATTCACGAATGGCCCCAAAATGGCAAAATTTTGGGTTACTTCAGATTGACTAGCTACAATTACCTCCAAAAAAAGGGAAAACTTATGGCTTCTGTGGATATTCAAAAGAATATGCCATAGGCTTTCAAGATGATTCCAGAACTGGAATCCACCCAATGGAATCGTAACTGAATTAAGTGTACAACTTCCCAAGGTTACCATAGTAGGTCAAAGGGAACAACGCTTCTTATTTGGATGCATAACATCCAATGTCTTGAGAAAAGATCAAAACACAAAACACTCCAATTCCACCTTGTTCTTGAACTAAAAGGCTTATAAATTCTACTTACAAAATAAAAGTAATAAATAATTAAAATTACTCTTTAATATGGAGAGTACAATAAACAAGTATCAAAGAAATTAAGAAAGAGTCCGCATTGCAGAGCACTTGAGAGACTCACATGGGTCTACCATATGGTCCAACTAAACACAGAAGAGCTTTGAAACTGAAGAGTGTCTCTATCTTCCTTCCTCCTGCAAGTCCTAGAAAGAACTCAATGCTAACGACAGGCCTCTTCCTCAAATCTTGTCACATATCTCATGGATGATATTTTATTGTGTACTTGAAAAGGGGCATTACATTCTTTAATGGTCCATGAGAGTTGGAAGTATGCTTCCTCACAGATTTCAAAGCAGCTGATGTACACAGCTCATCCAATGATACTTTCAACGACTGCTTTTCTTGTAGAAGTAAATGGTCAGGTACATTGGGTATAATATCCAATCTCAGAAACCTTTGGGTTTCTGGACACACTATAGCTTTGCTTACTTATCCTTCAGGTCTGAGCTTCAGCATCTTTCTCTGTAATACTCTCCCAAAGGCTCCAAAGTTTAGGTTAACTGTGTTTCCTATACATAAAGTACCCAGTACCTTTATCACTGGATGAGGTATCACACTGCTTATTCTCTGCCTCCTCCTTTAAGGTAGAGATTGTAGTCTTTGTATCACGGACTCCGCAGCCCCAGCACAAGTAGGTACCCTGCAAATACTTGTTGAATAAATGCATGAATAGTTCTTTATGAAAGTTAAACTCATGCTTATTCCCACGATCTTTTTTCCTTCTTATTTAGATACAAAGAGCATAGCAAGGATTTTAAAAACAGGCATTTAATTCACTTCTTCAGATGGACTTCTCCCACAGATGACTGTGACATTCACATTAATTTCAAGTCAATATCATCTTTTCGGGATATGGCCAGAGGATAACGGGCCACCCTATATTTTTAGTGACAAAAACAAGACATATGCTCAATCGATACTGTATGGTAGCTCCCACGGTGAGTCCACTCTGAGTCAGTAGGGCTTGACAGCCAGCACTAAATCTTTCCATGGGGTTCAGTTTCACTTGGCCTCCCCTAGCCCCAGGAGTTTTTATAACAGTACACATTTTCCACATGTAATTAAGTAATGGAGAGTGAGTTGTTATACATGACATTTAATTTTCAGTAGTGGGGGAAGGTATGACAAGAGCTCCAGGCAAGATCATTAATCTCCTCGGATCCCTGCACTGCCAAATACAGCAATTCATTCTTTCTTGTATTAATATAGCTCTCCTCCTGTACTTAAGTTATAGTGCTTGTGTAGAGGGGATAATGTCAAATAGGAAAACCCACAGAACTGAAATGTGTGGTACATAGTAAGAATTCGAGATTGTAAAATGCATCTGGACTATCCATTGTGGAATAATTTAGTATATCAGAGTTCCTGTGCGTCATAGGCACAAGTACATGATTACCAGATTGTCCAAAATCTAATTTGGGGGCAAAAAGGGAGGGAAGAGTGATTATGTAAGTCATGTATACATAGCAGCAGCAACTTGCTAATGTCACTAATGACTCACAGGCCTCTTGTGAATTAAAGGTCAATTAGTATATGAATAAATACAAGTGTTAAAAGAATACGACAAGGACATGATCACACAAATGTGTATCACTATAGACTAAAGGCCCTAGTTAATTAAAATGTTGCCTGCAGCATATTTTAACAGCTTTCTGTGATTACTGCTAATCATACTCTGAAATCTGTGGCTAGTTCCCATTTTTATCTCAATTGTCAATAAATTTGGAAAAAAGTTGCTGAGGCATACAAGCCAAAAATTTCTCTATAATGGAAATGCACAGAGAATCAATAATTTAAACTAAGGAAGGCAATATTACCAAATAGAAGCACTACCTATAAAGAAATACAATTTATAAGCCTAAGTTTTTAAAGTAACATTATATAGCATAAGTTAGGCAGCTTAAAAGTATAATTGCACCTGTTGTGCTGAGGTGCTTTAAGTGCTAACTTCCTGAATCGATAGCAAATCAGTATTTAACTGCTTTAAGATTTGGTTCCCAAATAGGCACAACAAGGGTTCTCGTACCAATAGTCTAAAGGAGGTAACCTATAGGCAGAGGTTGAAAAATGTGGGGCGCCTGGGTGGCTCAGTCAGTTAAGCGTCTGACTTCCACTCAGGTCATGATCTTGCGGTTTGCTCTGTGCTGACAGCTCAGAGCCTGGAGCCTGCTTCGGATTCTGTGTCTCCCCTTCTCTCTGCCCCTCCCATGTTCATGCTCTGTCTGTCTCTGTCTCTCAATAATAAATAAATGTTAAAAAAAAGAAAAATGTATCTAATTGAGTGATGAACTAGATAATCAGCCTGAAGGAGAGAGGATGATAGGTTGAGCAGCATCTAAAATGCACAGGTTACCATATTTAAATAGGACACCAGTCCACCATTATACCCCCACTGGTGACATATGCAGTGGATGAGCAATAACATATATTTTTTTATTTCTTTAAGTGTTTTATATTCTGACACTATCTGATATTATTCACCTCAGTAAATCTATTATATTTTATTGACATGGGGATTAATTCACATTAATTAGATTTCTCTTTATACATTCTTTCATTAAATGGTACTCTACTCCCTGTTAGAATATCAGGTCGTCATTTCAAAGGAGGAGGAGGAAGGAGTGCCTGCCTGGCTCAGTTAGTGGAGCATGCAACTCTTAATGCTCTTGATGTCAGGGCCGTGAGTTCAAGTCCCACTAGGTGTCGAGCTACTTAAAAAAATAAAATAAAAAAGGGAGAATAAGGGGAGAAGCAGCAGCAGACACAGGACTAAAAGAGATGTTTTAGGCAGGCTGTGTCCTTGTCTCTTATTTTAACCTTTATCAGAAATGGTTTTATATAGGGGTGCCTGGGTGGCTTAGTTGGTTGAGTGTCCTACTCTTGATTTTGGCTCAGGACATGATCCCAGGGTTGTGGGATCAAGCCCCATGTTGGGCTCCACGTTGAGCATGGAGCCTGTTTAAGAATCTCTCTCCCTCCCTCCCTCCGTTCCTCTCTTCCACTCGTGCACACATTGTCCCCCCACCAAAAAAAAGTTTTATATAATGATAGCTATATAACTATATAACTATATATATCTCTTCTAAGTGTTTTATCATTATGATGTTAATTAAAATTCTTAAATTGTGAATATACTTCACTTGAAATAAATATTCCAGATTCTGGAATGATACAAAATATATATGAAGGAGTGGCTAATCTTTTCCTCTTCTTCCTTTATCCCTAACTTCTTTTTTTCCTCTTACTTCCTCCCCTTTTTCTGCCACCATCATCATCTTCATCACCATAGCAACAAACACTGCTGAGCCCATATTGCCAGGCAATTTATATATATTAAGACATTAGAAAAATCTATAAGCCAGCTATATTATCTACATACTGCAGATCAGGAAACTGACCAAACTCATATACTTGGGGTATTCTAGAGCTGGGTTTCAAGCCCAGACCAGGTGAATCAGGGATTCCTCTTTCTATCACTTATCATTCACGCTTGCTTTAGAAAAGAATTCGTCACTTAGGTAAGACCTCTCTGTTAGATGAATAGTTCCTTCTCTTATGGAAATGGCAGCATTAATTAATAAAATGTTGGCACACAAATTATCTATCAAATACATATCTACTGACTCAAACAAAAGGTTGTCAGCAGTGCATACATCTGTCTTGATTCAATTTAAACTAATTTTCCTTTACAGTCTCAAAGTGGATAGGACAATAGATTATTCAGAATCACACCTACATCTTTTTTCTCTCTATTCAGAAAGATAGAGGAACTTCCCCCAACTTAGATTATTTGGGAAAGTACTGAAGAGAAGGACTTAAGTATGAGAAAGAAATTATTTTGTAAAATAATAAATTGATCTATATGTATCTTTTTTTCTGTTATCTTTAAATTCACAAAATCAGCCAAACTAACTTACTATGATTGTTACCTTTGGAGAATAAGTAATCTGGAATTGCTTAGAGGGAGCTGCAAGGAAACTTATTCAATAAAGCTTTTCGAATGTCGACAATGTGCTAGGCACTATAATTTAAGAAAGGTTCATAATTAGATTGCATGTTTTGAACGTACATTGATACTTCCAAATTGCTTAAAATCCCTTCCAGTAAATAAGTATTCCGTGACATCCTCAATCATGCTTACACCATTAATTCACTGAACAAATCATTTCTTTGATTCTGATCTCCTCTGAACAATCAAAATTGAAATCATCACACACTAAATTACTGGGGCTTTATTACTATGATTAAAATCCTCCTCAGCTTTCTCTTCTATCTTCTAAACAATTTCAAATCATGTAACCTTTCTTTTTTGAAAGAGGAGGATTCTATTTCCCAACTACTTAATTGCATTAGATGGTTTCCTTTGGATCCTATTCAATTATCTTTTTGCTCTCTTTAAAGTGGGATGACCCAGTATGGGTAATAAAAGCCCCACAGACGGTGAAGAGGTGACGGCAACGTTAATAACCATAATAGTTGCAGTAGTTGGTCAACATGTGGTGAGCACTAAGTGCAGACACCCGTGAGGGCTGTGTGTGCCTGCTTGTGGCATCCTCACATGACTCTCCGCAAAGTGGTCAAGCCTACGTGGATGTCTGTCGATGGACACCTTCATCTCTGAGCGGCTGACCTTTCCTCAGGCCTGTTCATGTTTTCAGCCTCTAACTCCAATTTTGTAACCTCTGGCAACAGGAAGGGCAGAGAAACCCAAAAAGGAGACTGGTACCTCACATAAGACTTCAAGGTGAGCCAGAGGAAGGCTGGCGTAACACACAAAGACAGAAGAAGAGAAGGAGAAAGGATTCGCCCTTCAGAAGCAAAACTAAAACCTGGAAACCCAGAAGTGCTGCTGAGTGGGAGAAAAGGGTACCAATGTATGATCTCTTCAGGAGCAAAACAGCAATAACACCCTGTGAGGCTGAAGTGATGGCATGGGAAGGAATATTTCAATCACCTACATTAGTGTCCATATCTGGGAATAAAACTACCCTTTAATCCCAGTGGTCCCTAGGAATGCATAGCTCTTACTGACAAATAACTAGTAATAGTAGGAAGAGGAATAATGATCATCAATGTCATAGAATGCCATTTAACACTCTTTCAGTCTTTACGCGAGAAAGTGTTCAACATTTTAGATTTTTGACATGTCACAGTGAATGAGGTAGGTGCTTTATTATTCCCATTTTATAGAGGATACCTGAGGCCCAGAAGGAAAAGAAACAGAGTGACAGTTAACATACAGGGTTAGCTGCATCACTGAATGATAATTCTGATTTATCAGTCATTCTGATCCAATAAAAGGAATCAAACATTCCATTGCTGATAAGGCAACAGTAAATACCACCAACGAGAATTCCCAATTCTGACTTATTTATGCCAAAAGGACTCAGTCAGGTAGTACGCAGGGTATGGGAAAATGTGGAACCCCAAACACACCACATGATTCTAGACAGCAGAGTTCACATCTGCTCCCCTCGGGATTTCTCACCAGCATTTGATATATACATTTTTTAAGTTCAAAAAGAGAGACAGTGAGAGCATGAGTGTGGGTGGGGCAGAGAGAGAGAGAGAGAGAGAGAGAGAGAGAGAGAGAGAGCGAGCGCGCGCCCCAAGCAGGCTCCATGCTGTCAGCACAGAGCCCGATGTAGGACTCGATCTCATAAAATGTGAGATTATGACCTGAGTCAATATCAAGAGTTGGAGGCTTAACTGAGAGCTACCCAGTCACCCCACACCAGCACTCTTAATATGAAGCTCCTAAAATGTTTCTGGGTTCTGTTTTCCTGCCTATTCTTTGATGAAGACATTAATGAGTCAGCAAATGTACCACATGATGGTGACAGGAGGAAGGGAAGTTAGAAGACTCTATTATATTTATAGAGAGGATAACCAGCTCCAGGAAAGGAAGAAAATTTAAAAACCAAAATACAAATACTAGCCTCAACTACCAGTTCTATCATATGAAATGTAAATAACAAGAAAGCCTCATAATTGAAACAATCCAAATGTTCCTTAAAGTAACAGTTAAAAAAGGAAAATCTATTTTTAGGATATGGTGATTTTGTTAGACAAACCAAAGATAAAATATAGTCTTAGAAAATAATAACACCTCCAGAAGAAATCTTAGATTTTATTTTTTAAGAGATATTAATTTTAGAAAGCCAGATGTATGCGTGTGTGTGCGTATCTTACCTGATGAAAACCAGCTTGACTTTTGATGGGGCAGTTTTAATAATGGCAGATGCATTTTGGTGGCTTCTTCCATACAGGATCTGATTGTTTATCTAATGGGGAAAAAATAAAATGCACTTGTAAAAATGCAATATGTTTGGTTTGTATAAAAATATACATGTATATATTTATACATTTATACAAATATATGTGTATATACTTGGAATTAAACAATGAAGTCCATTCATTTTTAAGTGGATCCATGTAGGGCTCTTTAATGCTAAAAAATCTTAATATTGTTTGTAGTATGGATTAAAATACTAATTCCAAATAGCTATTAAAATCTCTTAAATTCAGTTTTGAATGCAGTTAATAAAGCACATATAGTCCTTGAACCTTTTGCTAAACTTCAAGAGAGCAGTAGTTGAGCTAAATGTAAAAACTTTATGACAGATATATTTCCTACAGCCTTTCCAGATTTCTAAAAAATGTAGAAAACAGACTAAACTGTGGTATTCACCAGACCTCTGGAGGGCCCATTAAACACGACTCTGTAAATGTGTCAAGGTTATTACATAGCATAAATTTTGTTACTCCAGAGGAGGTAAATATTCTATCCCCATTTTAAATCAAATGTTAGATCAATCGCATGGAAACATTTTACTATACACAATCAATGAGCCATCTGCTCTTATCCAAGATATGGTGGAATTTCAACTTGATTGAGTTCGCCTAAATATGCTCTAAAAACATTGACATTCTAAATTTTTTTACTCCAGATTTTTCCAGTGATAAACTATGATGATAGTCGTAATCAATCTTTTATTTCATCCAATTGATAATAGCTCACACAGTTTTGGCTTTTCTCCTCTTGTCTCTTTAATAACTAGTTAATGATCTATACTGTCCCAATTTAACGGAGGCCTTGAAACTGTCTATTTAAGAGACAGTACAATATACTATATAAGGAATAGAAAATAGGGATTTCAGTTTTTTGTAATTAGCATTGGTCTGTCCTTGAGGTCTCTGAAATTTTGTGTTCGAAGACATACCTGGAAAAGGTTTTTGTCATAGCAGTTATAATGAGAAAGTGTATGGAAATGAACAGAGGAGAGAGCTGTCTGAAATGAAGCTCATCCATCATCTTGAAGTGGTAACGTGGGGATGTACATCAAAGTCTGTTGCAGAGACTAAACTGGAACTACCTTCTCACTATGTCCCTCATTCTATCAGCTTTTATTCTTCACCAAGATAACCTCCCAGAAACCCACTGATCTCCACACTATTTCTCTGTGCCTCAGTTTCCTTTTCTTTAAAAGGAATTTAAGCACCTGCTTCATAAAACTGTTGTGAGAATTACATGAGATAATGCCTTTAAATTTTATTTATAATCATCTTTTTTTAATGTTTACTTATTTATTTTGAGAGAGCACACATGCAAGTGAGAGGGGAGGGGCAGAGAGAGAGAGAGAGAGAGAGAGAAAGAGAGAAAGAGAGAAAGAGAGAAAGAGAGAGAGAGAGAGAGAGAGAGAGAGAGAGAGAGAACCCCAAGCAGGCTCTGCGTTATCAGCACATGAACTGTGAGATCATGACCTGAGCTGAAATCAAGAGCTGGACTCTTAACCGACTTCATTTATAATAATCTTAATACCAAAAATTATTTTGGGGGTGTTAAAAATTACTCATCTTTTCTGTTAAGGTTTTTATCTGTTTTAATAACATGTATTTAAAAATGTGTCCATCCTCTGTATGATACTATAATGATGGACACATACCATTATACATTTGTCCAATCCTACAGAATGTACACCACCAAGAGTGAACCCCAATGTAAACTATGGACTGGGAGATGATGATGTGTCAATGCAGGTACATCAACAATAACACATGTACCACTCTGGAGAGGGATGTTGGTAGTCTAAAAGGGACATATGGGAAATCTCTGTACCTTCCTCTCAATTTTGCTGTTCTAAAAAAATGTATATGTATGTGTGTGTGTGTATGTGTGTGTGTGTGTGTATTGAAGTGCCCACTGTTTAAATTATAGGTTTTCTCCTAATGTTTTCATAGTTTTATTTTCTTATATTTACATTGTACTACCTAACTCATTATAAGGGGGAAAAAATGGTTAAGTCATGTAATGATAGAGTCATGTGAAAAAGAATAATGACATAGGAAATGTCCAACTGTACTAACCTGGTTACAAAATAGTATGTCTGCCATGATCGCTTTTTTTTGCAAACCGTATTTCTCAATCTCTTCCATTTACAATGAACAACAAATAAGGATCTTTTAAATCACAACTGAAAAATGAGATGACATGTGGAATATGCGTGACTCAAAGTCTGGCATTCAGGTAATTATTTGTGAATGTCTTCCCCACCGTGTCTGGCCTCTGCTTTCAGAAAGCAGACCTATCAAATCTTCCTGTCTTTGAATCCTGTGGCACTACATTTAAAAATGTTCTCTTGTCGCCCTTACGCCTCACCTGACACGGTCAAGCCAATCCTTGTCAGGTGGTAAGCATCAGTGCAGGCACCTGGCATTTACTGAACTGGGCTCAACTTGTTGAGGGCAAGAACCATGTCCTCCACTTGGTGTTTGCCAGCCCGCCACGCGTAGCCTGCACATAGCGGTGCTCGGCGAGACATACAAAATTGCAGAGCCCTGAATGCAAATGGTTCTTTCATTAATCAACTGCTACTATGCTTTCTCTGAGGTGGGCTCCAGTCTTTAAAGGGATTTTTTTTTTCTTTTTAAAATCTTTTTTATTAGCAAAAGCTTGAACATACAGAAAATTGAGCTGTTTCATCTTTATGGAGATGCCTGCTTTTTAGCTGTGATCTTCCATTTTGATAGGATAAAATGTATGGTACTATTATTCTAAGAGGGAAAAATTACAGCCCAAATGAAGAAAGCAGGTCATTAATTTTAATTTATCTAAGAGTAAATCTACAGTTATGTCTTCATGGTGCTGTTTGTGAATATTCAGAGGCTCTGGCTGTAGAAAGGCGGAACAGCTTGCTTGCTGTGGATGTTTTTTCCAGTGCCAACAACTGTGCTATTTATTGTTATGGTAGCTGCTCCTGCCAGTGTTCGGAGGCCTCTGGAGAAACTCGGTTCTGCAGTGCAAGACCACGAACAGAATAAGAAACTCAACACAGAGTGAAACCTGATTTAACAGGATTATGTCAAAAAGGAAAATGCAGATCTCTGGCTTTAAAAATCTAAGACAAAGTCTCTCTTCTGACTTCAGAAATACGTTAGTAGCCTGTGAGTTCTAAGACAGGAAGGGCTCTTTTGTGTTTTCTTGGATCTTATTTAATATACAACAATTTCACTATTTAAATGAAAGGCACATACAGCTTCCAACTGCATAAGCAGTTTTTGTATTTCTTCATCACTAAAGGAAACACACGCCAGAGAAAATTCAGTAAGTAATTAGAAAGAATATGATGCATTTTATGCACAATTAACTTTAGACTGTCACTTATTCTATTTCTGAGAAGCTGCTGTTCTCTGAGGGCACTATTCTTTAAACAACAGATGTAGGGCATCTTCTAAGTATAGCACAGGCAAAAAAGAAAGCACTCTATACCTCCTGGAAGTCTTTCCGGTCAATTCTAATTAATAACAGCTATCATTTATCAAGTGCTTAGTCTGTACCAAACATTATCCTAAGCTCTTTAGGCACACCATCTCATTTAAATCTCAGGGCAACTGGGGTATTATGTACTTTCATCAGATGATGATAATCCTAAAGCACACCTAGAGGTCACATCTGTATGGTGCACATAAAAATCAGATGATTTTGAAAGTCATCTTTATAAAGATGTCTGTTAAATAAACTCTGAGTGGGAACAGGAGGATGTGGTGACCTACCATCGTAGGTCCTAGAGCTTTGAGATACAGAAGTCGGAATCAAAGCATCTTACCACAATGTATAGAGGAAATGCCTGAGAGTCGACTGCTAGGCTTTTCAAGTCCGAAATGCAATGTGGAGTCCCCTAAGACTGTACTTCTCTTCGTGCAAGCAAACTGCAACTTGAACAATATTATATACTTACTACCCTTTTTTTCATTGTACAGATACTGTATAGATTGATCACCATTTTAATTTTTTCTGACTCATGCCAAAGGAAGACAATTAAAATATTTCATTTTGGGGCAAATACTGCTCCCATTCTTTTAGAATATGAGTGATCATTCAGATTATCAAGAAGTTAGAAAAAATATTATCATTTCCTATTTACTTCCAGTAAACTGAGGGGGTAGAGAAGTGCCTTTCTCAAAGTTTCTCCTTTTGAAGGTGACTCAATGACATAGAAAATGAGTAATAAATTATTTAGATATGTCCTTATTTTTGTTATTATTCTTACTGGTGGGAAGAACTGTCCTAAGTTCTGATTTAGTGTTCGCATTACACCTAAATTATCTTTTTATTATCTTAATAGCTGAGATCTATAACTCTTCCATTCAAGGATAACCATATATCCTACTTCTGGGACAGTCCAGTTTATGCATGTTGAGTGACACTCGTAACGATCCTCCACATCTTTTCTGAGCTTCTGCGAGGTGGCCATATTCTGCCACATGGATGAAGGAGCAGGAAAAGCCATCACTTTCTGAGGCCCCCAGGCAACCCAATCTCCAGGTTCTGGGATGGACACCCATACTATTGCAATAAATTCTCCCCTTTTTGGTTAAATCACCTTGAACTAATTTCTGTTCTTTCCCATCAAAAAAGTCTCCACCAATACAGTATCTGGGGACCCTATTTCTAAATATTAATTTATACATTCAAGTGATATACCTCTTTTTATCTCCTAGTCTTATGCTCTCTCAGACACATAGTAATTTATCCTGGCATTCAAAAAGAAAAGAAAGTAGACAAAGGAAAAAGGCTTTCTGACCCAAGGAGATTTCTATGCTCTTGAGTTACAATTCTGATTTTCTTATCTGTTTGGCTTCCTCTTCTGAATACTGACAAAAAGGGCTTTCTGAGACCTCCACATGGTCAGTAACTTCGATCTCAAGCTCAGGGGGTCCCGGTCCCAGAAAGACACTGATATTTTATCATGGGTAAATTAACTCATCTTTTCCTAAATTCTGAATTTCTACTTCAATGAGAACAGGGGCAAATGATAGCAGCCCTAGATACTGAAGACAATAGCCTTAAATAAGAAACATCTGTTTTTATAAAACTCAGAAATCATATTATAACGGGTTTTCAATGGGATTTATATTTCCCTTCATAAATTGGTTTCTGCTACTGCAGTGGAGAAGGAAAAAAAACCCAGAAAGCACTCTTTTGAGGTAAACTCTCTATATTTTGGTATCAAAGATTGGATATTTAATTGCATTATTTTACAGTTTGTAGAAGAAGTAGAATTAGGGTTAATACAGCAAGATTCAGCAAAAGTAAATGAATGTAAATCCTTTTGTTATACTACGTAAACTTTCACTTAAGAGGTCTTTAATGAGATTTATTTTACTAAAATTAATTATTCAAAAATATCACTCAATTTTCCATAGTTCAACTGAACATGAATATAAATTTATGCTGGAGAGCAACTCAATTAAATCTATTCAAAAAACTTACCAAATTGGAAGTCAAAGTTAATTAACTTAAGCTGGGATTAAAGATATTAATTATAAAAAACTAAAATTTAGTTCAAGCAACAGATTTGCCTGAGGTTTGAATATCATGTTATAATACCCAACAACACCACCTTTGCCCATACTTTTATTAAAGTAGAGGGATTTATTCTGAACAGTTGAAAAATTATTATTAAGAAACTGAGCTAGGAGCTTCTGTGCATCCCAAAGAGGAATTGGGGCCTGGCGTCCCCTCCTTGCCCTGGTCCAGGCCCCGCCCCACCCCACCTTATTTCTCCTGGTTGAGATGGGCTCAGCCAAGAGCTCCCCGGTCATTCTGGCTTGGTTTCCACCGCACAACAAGCTTCTGGCCCACGTGGCGGACCTAGTGCTGTCATCCTGCGCACTCCCATCCAGATGGAGAGCTCTCTACAGCCAACCCTACCAGCAGGAGAGCAGTTGGAGGGTCCTAATGAGGCCCAAGACTCAGATCCCCGCTCTCCTACCCTTGGCATTGCACGGACACCTATGAAGACTGGCAGTGGAGACCCCCAAGCCCACTGGTGAAACAGCTGAATGAAGTCTTTGAGACAGAAGCCTCCAAATCGAATCTTCCCCCAGAGCCTGTTCTGCCCCTAGCAGCAACTTCACCTTCTGAATTGGACTTGCCTCTGGCCACCCAGTTTTCCCTTGAGGACCGGATGCCACTCTGGAGCCAGACTGAGCTCCCCTCAAGCAGGTGTCCTCCAAGGAGGAAGCAGGACAGCCCTCACAATGGCCTGCCAGGGTTCAGACAAGCCCTTAAGAGACCCTGAGACTCCCTGATCTTCAGGTTCTAAGCACAATAGACAGAAAGGAAATGGCAAGGTACTAGGGAGATCTCCCCTCACCATCCTACAGGATGACAACTCCCCCAGAACTCTGACACCACGACAGGGTAAGCGGCCTCCTCCCCTCAGTGAAAATGCTAGAGCACTAAAGGAAGGGGCCATTCTGAGAATTGGACGACTTCTGGAAACCGGAGGCTGAGTGTGGGAGCAGGGCCAGGACCAGGACAAGGAAAATCAGCACTTTCCAAACTTGGTGGAGAACTAGGCCGTGTGTGGCCCCAGCGCCGGGTTCACCAGGGGCCTGGTGATGTTGTGTCCTCACAGCCCTTCTTTCCCTGGGAGACAGGAAAGGCTCATTGTCTTCAGCTCCCCCTGAACTACCAACTCGAGGACTGAGCACTTTCTTAGCCTTTATTTGTGTCTCGTGTGTTTCTTGTATATTAAAGAAAGTGATTAAAAAAACAAAACACGGAGCTAGAGTTCAGGTAACTGGAACTCCTGATAATGAAAACTGACTCCTTCTCCCTACTTTACTTTTAAATATACTCTATTGTTTATATTTCATGACACTGGAATCTATAGGTTAACTTTTTCCTTTAATAAACTCTTTTACTGAGTATAACACACATGTAGGAAAAAACAGTAAGTATAATTGATGAGCCTTTTTACAGGTTAATTTTTAATCTAATAATTTCACTGCTAAAAGTTTATCCTAAAAAGATTAAAAATCTGGGAGTCAAAATGTCTATGATGGCTATACTTATAATAGAGAAAAAATGAAAAAACTATACACTCATCAACAAAAGTTTTATTATATTTTCTATCGTTACGTTGATAAATGGAAAACTGTGTCATTAAAAGGAAGTGAAGAAGGATGGCACAGACCTAGATCCACTGGCATAAGAAGATAAAATTGGGGGCACCTGGGTGGCTCAGTCGGTTAAACATCTGACTCTTGATATCGGCTCAGGTCATGATCCTGCGGTTATGAGATTCAGTCCCGAGTCAGCTCCACAATGAGTGTGGAGTCTGACATTCTCTCTCTCCCTCTCTCTCTCTGCCCCTTCTCTGCTTTTGCTCTCTCTCTCTCTCAAAATAAATAAATATTTTAAAAAAGATAAAATTACTGAGTGAAAAAAGTAAATGACAAAATACGTTATCTATCACATTATTTTCATTTATGTAAAAGTTCTGAGTCTGAAAAAAGCTCCATGAGTATATACTAAATGTCAACAATGATGATATCTCTGATTGGTGGGATTTGAGGTGATTTCCAGTTTGTTTCTGTATATTGATATTTTATTACTACTTTGTAATAATACCATTTAATAAATGCTTACAACACACAAGGCACATGCATATACACACATCTTAAATACATTATTTCACTTAAGTCTTACACAAATCAGTAGAGGAATACATTATCATCTAATTATACAGATGGAGAAAGTGAAGTATATTAAGTTTAAGGAATTTAACCAATATAACAGATCTATAGCCAGTAATTATAGCCAAATCTGTTTGAGTCCAAAAGCCTGTCTTGTTAACCTAAGTAACTCATTTTTAATCCTGTGAAATTTTAAATCCAATTAATAGGGCCTCATAAATAGAAACGCCAGACCAAGAAATATTCCAATAAAAGTATATTAGATATATGTTATATCCATCCATTTACTCATTTATTCAACTGTCGTAGTGTAAGTGATGAGGATAGAGGAATTTTCATTGCCATCATTACCACAGCTATCATGTATTGAGCACCAGCTTTGTTCCAGGTACCAGATCCTCTGAAAATTACTTTATAGGAATTATTTTATTCAGTCAGATATGGTCCCTGCACTCGAGCAGCTGGTACTCCAGTAAGTTAACAGTCTTGGAAACAAAAACCTGCAACTGGCTTTGGCATAATGAATATAGGCATAAAGCAAGAAGTGACTGTCTCTTCTTGAAGATGGGTGGGTTGGTCTTGAGCAGACAGAAACTTAGCAGGCACAGGGGGAAGTGAGCAGCAGGAAGAGCACCAGGGCCAGGGAAAAAACTGCAGGTCTTAGTTTCTAGGAAACACAGGTACTTTAGTATAGCTTTTGGGGTAGGGGTGTTATAGAAGTAAACAGGTCCTGTTCAAAGACGACCTTGTAGAATACTTTCCCTTTCCAAAAATTTTGGGCACTAGCCTCCATGAAGAATGATCCTCACTTTCCAAACCACCATTTCAGGTTTGCACATGGGAGAAGGAAAGAGAGAGGTACCAAGGCTAGCGATGGAACAGGGAAAGTGATGGAAACTCACATGAAAACAATTTCACTGTAATGAAAAAGTATTTCTGAAGAAAACTGTCACATTAATTTTTTTCTCAAAAAGACAAAATAATACACATCAAGCTCCAATAATTTAATACTTTGGGTAAAGGAGCAGGTTTTAAGGACTCAGTTTAATGATGCAGTGCTGAAATGAGGTAGGCAACTTCACTGTAATCTATTTCTTGTGAAGTACAATGTTCCCAAAGGAATACAGCCATTTAAAAGGCTTAAGCATGAGATTTATTTTCTCTCAAACAAATCTAATGAAACTGGAACACCTTCTAAAGGCAAAGTAATAGTAATACATAGCTCACATCTCCCTAAATTTGGTGTATTCAGAAAACAGCATGTTCTTTTATTTTTTAAAGCTTATTTATTTTGAGAAAGAGCGCAAGTCAGGGAGAGGCAGAGAGAATCACAAGCAGGCTCCGCACTGCCAGCACAGAGTCCGATGTGGGGCTTGAACCCACGAACTGTGAGATCATGACCTGAGCTGAAGTTGGAAGCTCAACTGACTGAGCCACTCAGGTATCCCAAAACAGGTTGTTCTTTTGAATCCTAAACCTTGACAATTCTGAAAAATATTCTTCAAAGAAGTGAGCAGAGAAATATGTTTATGTGCTGCTCTGATTTTCAGTGTTTCTGTGGAAGTTGCCCCAATTGCTACAGGTTGGTTCACTTGACCAAAATAGGAAGGAATATGTAAATGGAGGCAGAAGTATAATCTCTCTCTTAACAGCTCATTAATATTGCAAAGGAATCGTGTTTCCCTAGGAGGCTGAGGCATTACAACCTACCTGTATTAGTGGTGTTGTTAGTCACAGAAGCAAACAGACTCAGGTGACCACTGACCTAGAATTCCTTCTTCCAAGAATTGGTACAGGCTACGAATCAAGACTAGTAATGCTCAGCTTAACGTTTGCTTCTTTCATATGATGATCTACTTAGAACTCTACTCCAATTCCCTCTGTTTTTAGACTTTTTCTCTTTTGCCTTCAAAATATTTTCCTAGACGCTCCCACAGATGTAGCCACAAACCCAGTGAATCATCAAAGGACTTCATCGAAGTTCCTAACTCCCCTCCTCCCAACTCCAGCTTCTCTTTTAAAAACATTTTTTTTTTTTTTTGACACAAATCTTGTCAGTGAACCAGTCCTATAGCCTATAGAGTCAGGATTAGATCGTGTGTATTTGATAGCTTTGAAAGCATATTTCATAGACAGTCTGGCACTGTCACACTGCTCTGCGTGACAGGTCGGCAAGGCAGATGCTCCGGTATTTCTGTAACAAGGACACTGAAACTCAAACTCAGGGACTTGTATAGGGTTCTAGGTAAGACACCTGCAGAACCAGAATCCAAGCTCGCATGTCCTGATCCCAGAGCCTCTTTTCAGCAGGTCTGAGGCTGGAATGGGTGGCATGCTATGGAACTCCTGCTACTTTGCTAAAGACTCGTCCTAATCACCCATAGCCCAACTACCTTCCTCCCTCTCCAAAATAATTTCCCAGCACCCAGTTCTCATTCTAAAGTGGTGAAGGCAGATAAAAATCCAAGTGTCGACTTTAAAAACTGCCTCACCAGAGTGTAGTCCTATTCTCTAAGTCACTTCCTCATGTGTATATGTATGATATATAAGTAAAGAATTTTTATTCAATTTAAAAAACTGCATCTGGGGCACCTGGGTGGCTCAGTTGGTTAAGCGGCCAACTTCAGCTCGGGTCATGACCTCACGGTTCGTGAGTTCGAGCACTGTGTCGGGCTCTGTGCTGACAGCTCAGAGCCTAGAGCCTACTTCAGATTCTATGTCTCCCTCTCTCTGCCCCTCCCCCACTAGCACTCTGTCTCTCTCTCAAAAGTAAATAAACAACAACAAAAAAATCTTTAAAAAAAAAAAACTCCTGCCTCTGGCAGGTTGGCTATGGTCTGATTACATCTAGTGTTTGCTAGATTTGGCGGGTGGGAAACAACTTCTTTTACAAGCTGTTAGAGGAGCAGAAATTTTGTGTAACACCGAAGAAAGATAATATATTTTCTATGCCACATATTCAAACAATTGCACAAAGACATATACAGCAGTATGTTATAGTATTATTTGTACTGACATCTAAATAATATATATCATAAATGACATATCATTCAGTAAAAAAGGTATGCGAATTATGATTCTGTTTGTGTACATTAATTAACTTTAAAATCTGTTTGCACAATGTATGTGACTGTGCATGAGATCAAGAGGAAAGATGATAAGTTGACAGGGGTTACTTCTAGAGGAGTAGTATTACAAAGGTAAAAGAGGGAAGATTATTACTTTTACCTAAACCATAATTTTTTATGATTACATATTATTTTAAAAACATATAAAAAAGCATAACCTGTAAGTTAGAAAGACAAAAGTAGCAATAAGAAGTAACACCTTTATGACAACTTAGTATGTTAGGGAATCAATTAGAATTAAAATCTATTTGCTAACCTAATACTTTTGAGTCATAGCCAGAAACGTAAGTAAGGATGGGAAATAAAATTTAGAGTCAAAATAATTTTAAATTATATTTAAATATTGTGCAAAACTTTGAGACTTCAGCTCAAAAATCACCTTATTTTCCTGCCCTAATTTTTCCAGTCACAGCCCCTATGTTAGGTCAATCCTATTCTCTTGGCATTTAAATTTTTTTTTTAATGTTTTTTATTTATTTTTGAGACACAGAGAGACAGAGCATGAACGGGGGAGGGGCAGAGAGAGAGGGACACACAGAATCGGAAGCAGGCTCCGGGCTCTGAGCCATCAGCCCAGAGCCCGATGCGGGGCTTGAACTCACGGACCGCGAGATCGTGACCTGAGCTGAAGTCGGACACTTAACCGACTGAGCACACAGGCGCCCCTCTCTTGGCATTTAAAAGGGACAGTATGGAGACAGAGACTCAAGTTGAAGGGCAGGAAGTACTACGGACCATTTCCCTTTGCTTTTTATGGATTCTGGGGCACATCTTATGTCCTTCTATGACAGGAGCAAAATTTCACATCTAGACTCCTAATAAGATTTGTTATATACTAACTAGTTAAAAGTACACCTAGGCTCCACCTTTGGAGGTTATCCTCTAAGAGGATGGGGTGAAGGGTTGTTATTTAGGCAAACCTTTCCTATGAGTCTGATACACAAACTTGGTTGAGAGCAACTTATATAGCTAAAGAGATTTTTTTGGTAAACATTTTTGAGAAAGGATTTGCAGTTTCATGTTCCCCAGAATAGAGATAAGAAATTCGTTAGGCTAAATTAATATGCTGAAGTTTGAGGAGCAAACATTTAGATAACAGATTCAGACAACATTAAGTCTGAAAGATTTGTTTTTAATTTATTGAGAGAGAGAGACAGAGAAAATGCACACGCCTGTACAAGGAAGAGGAGGGACAGAGGGAGAAGGAAGGAGAGAATCCCAAGCAGGCTCCTCACTGATGCAGGGCTTGATCCCATAAACTGTGAGATCATGACCGGAGCTAAAATCAAGAGTTGGATGCTCAACCGAGAGAGTCACTCAGGAGCCCCAAGTTTGAAAGATTTTTAAAGATATTATTGACCATTCTTCTATCTTACAGTTAAGAGATGGCAACAGAGATTAAAGGATTTATCTGAGAAAAACAGTTAGTTAAAAATAGAACTGGTATTACAAGCCATCTCTCTTATAAAAATAGTACTGTTAACAAATAATAGCTAGTATACTTGTTTTTCCATTCTGTCATCTTCACCTTTGAATTTCAAGTCAATTACCTAAAGTTAAGAAGCATTTATTTTTTTTTTTAATTTAAAAAAAAATTTTTTTTTAACGTTTATTTATTTTTGAGACAGAGAGACAGAGCATGAACGGGGGAGGGTCAGAGAGAGGGAGACACAGAATCTGAAACAGGCCTCAGGCTCTGAGCTGTCAGCACAGAGCCCGACGCGGGGCTCGAACTCACGAACCGCTAGATCATGACCTGAGCCGAAGTCGGCCGCTTAACCGACTGAGCCACCCAGGTGCCCCAAGAAGCATTTAAACAATGTATATAAAGAAGAGATATCTGATTTTTATTTAGGGCAGTAAGAAAAATAATGTCATGAACTTATGCTAAAACAATTGGGCTAGGTCTTTAAAACATCTATGCAAGTATACTGAATAAAATACATGGGCAAAAGAATGGAATGATGGAAATACTCATCTGTATTGAGGACTTATTTAAGTAGTTCAATACAGCTGGATCAGAAGCAGTGAAGCAGTGGCAGAAGCTGGAAAGGAAGGTTAAAGATATCTCCTGAGGGGTGCCTGGGTGGCTCAGTCAGTTAAGTGTCCGACTTCGGCTCAGGTCATGATCTCACAGTTTGTGAGTCCAAGCCCCGTGTCGGGCTCTGTGCTGACAGCTTAGAGCTTGGAGCCTGCTTCGGATTGTCTCCCTCTCTCCCTGCCCCTCCCCTACTCATGTGTTCGCTCAGACGTGGACAGACTCTCTCAAAAATAAATAAACGTTATTAAAAAAACATAAAAAAGAACATTAAAAAAAAAAGAGGGTGTGCATGGGGCAGGGGCAGGGGCAGAGACAGAGGGAGACACAGAGTCTGAAGCAGGCTCCAGGTTCCTAGCTGTCAGCACAGAACCTCACGTGGGGCTCGAACTCATGAACCGTGAGATCATGACCTGAGCTGAAGTTGAATGCTTAACTGACTGAACCACCCAGGCATCCCCCACCCATCCACCCACCAAAAACAAAGATATCTCTTGAATGATTTTGAATATTATGATAAAGAGTTTGAACAATGCCATTAGTCAGTGTCTTTTTGTGTGATACTTAAATTTCATTTAAAAACATATATAGATAACCTAAGCAGGTGCATACAAAGCATTTGACAAAATATAATGTCAAATTGTAATTTAAATGGAAAACCCCCTTATCAAATTAGAAATGGAAAGGAATTTCCTTGGCTTATGAAAAACCTACATACAGCTAAGGTCTTATTTAATCATCCGACACCAAATGGCTTCTGAGACTAGGGGCACAAAAGAGAGAGAGAACAGAAGGTGAGAGAAGGAAGGAGGATAAAGGTCATAATGATTGAAAAGGAAGAAATAAACTCCCTATACATGGATGAATGATCAGTTACCTCCAGAGAATGCTAAGGACTCAACAAAAAACTACTAGAAGTAATAAGTTAGGTTAGCATGATTATAGGATACAAGGTCAATATACAAATACATGAAAATCAATTGTATTTCTACATGCTAGCAACAAACAAGAATGAAAAGGTAAAAATTCCACTTATAAGAGCACTGAATACAAAATACATAGGAATACACTTACCTGAAAATGCAAAAGTTCTACACTGAAAACTATGAAACACTTCAGAAAAATTATTAAATGGGGATATCACATTCATAATTTGGAGGACTCCATATTGTCAAGAAGTTTAGCCTCCCTAATTAAACTATAGATTCAATACAATCTCAATCAAAATCCCAGCTGACTTTGTTAAAAAATTAATAATTTACAAGTTGGTTTTAAGATTCATATGGAAACTCAAAGGAGGTAGAAGAGCCAAAGCAACTTTCAAAAAATAACAAAATGAGGACTTGGTGCTACCTTAATTCAAGACTTGCTGTAAAGATATGGTAATCAAGACAGCATGATAGGCAGGTTAATAGAAGAGGACCGAGAGTCCAAAAATAGACACATAGTTATATGGTAATTTCATATTTGACAAAGCGCAAAGGAAGTCAATGGGGGAAAAAAGTCTTTTCGCAAATGGTGCTTGAACGAGTGGGTACTCACACGGAAAAAATAAACCTCAAATCCTATCTCACACCACACATAAAAATTAATTCAAGATGGATCACAGAACTAAACATAAAAGCTAAAACCATAAAGTTTTTAGAAGAAAATATAGAAAAAATTACTTGCGATTATTGGAGGTAGGCCAAGATTCTTAGGGCAGTAACTATAAAAGAAAAGAATCTGTCTGAAGGGCTGCTAAACAAGAAAAGTGTTCAACGTCATCAGTCAACAAGAAAATGTAGGGGCGCCTGAGGGGCTCAGCCCATTGAGCGTCAACTCTTGATTTCGGCTTTGGTCATGATCTCACAGTTTGTGAGTTCAAGCCCCACGTCGAACTCCACACTCACGGCACAGAGCCTGCTAGGGATTCTCTCTCTCTCTCTGTCTCTCTCTCTCTGTCTGTCTGTCTGTCTCTACTGCTTATGCGTATACTCTCTCTCAAAATACATAAATGAACTTTAAAAAAGAAAAAGTAAATTAAAGCCACACCGACCAGAGGAGCTAAGGTTGTAGAACAACTAGAATGCTCATACACTGCTGGTGAGAATGTTTAATGGCCCAGTTACTTGGACAAAAGGTGTGGCGGATTCTTTGAAGTTAAGCACACAACTACTCTGTGTCCCGCTCATTTACCATTAATATTTATCCAAGAAAAAGGAAAACAGTTGTCCTCAAGAAGACCTGTCACACAAATGTTTGTTTCCAGAGTCACTGCTGCAAAAAATCTGAAAGTCCATCTACAGGTAAACTGAGAAACTGTGGTAGTTATACAATGGAATATCATTCAGCAACAAAAAGGAACAAACTACTAATATATGCAACAGCACTGATGAATCATAGGCGAAGTCAAAGAAGCTGGACACAAAAGAGTGCATACTGTATAATTACATTTACGTGAAGTTCTAGAATAGGAAAAACCCATGAAAGGAAAACAAAACCAAACATCAATGCAGTGTTTGCCTCCCAGGATGGGAATGAAAGATTCCAGCGGGAAAGTACATGAGAACAATTTCTGGGGAGACAAAAATGATAGATATTTGGATTATTCAGGAGTATATAATTGTCAAAATTAGACAGAGACTATCTGTGCATTTCTTTTTCTGTAAATTTTATCCCTCCCTTCCAACTATAAAAATAATTGCATAGGTGTGGACATATGGAGGTACAGGTGATACAGAAATGACAGTGTTGATAATTGGTGAACCATGTGATAGCTTTACAGAAGGCTTTCATTACATAATTCTGCTTACTTTATAGATGCTAAGAGTTTTTTTAAAAGGAGGAAAACCACATATGGGTATACTTTCCAGGTAAGGTTTTCCCAATAGAATACCTTCTGATTTTCAGTACTCAAAGTTCATAGGGCCTGCATATACTCTCAATGAAGTATTTTTCAGTAAATGTTTACATAGGAAACTTTTGTATCTACATCCCCAATACAGAGTAAAACATTTTAAATGAGATGTTGTGAGGGAACAGTCTCCGGGCATATTCCTAATGCAGAATCGCAGGGTGGTGTTTAGAACCATACACTCGGTAGCAGCAAGAAGGATGTGCAGTTTGAATGCTGCTGTAGTGAACTGGAAGCCGTGTTATTGTACACAATGCAACTGTGCTAGCAATCATACTGTTGGGTGACAGTCCACACTTCATATCTTAACATGACTGTGTTATTTACATCCACTTTTTTTTTTTTAATCGCGTTTCAGTGACATTTTAGAAAATTGGCGGGAGGAGGAGTTGGGGTTCATGTGTAATGAATGCATCAACTTTCCTGACTTAAAATAATGAGAAATATGGGGCGCCTGAGTAGCTCAGTTGGTTAAGCATCTGCCTTTGGCTCAGGTCATGATCTCACGGTTCGTGAGTTCCAGTCCCGCATCAGGCTCTGTGCTGACAGCTCAGCCTGGAGTCTGCTTGGGATTCTGTGTCTCCCTTTCTCTCTGCCCCTCCCCTGTCTGTCTGTCTCTCTCTCTCTCTCTGAAAAATAAATAAACACTAAAAGTTTTTTTTCTAAATAATGAGAAATAGGCTGATGGCTACTCTTTGGAGCAGAACATCTGATTCTCAGGTTGGATTACTGATTTTAGGCCTACTCCTTAAAAACTATAATTAAAACATATACAACCACATTTCTGACGAGTTTAAGCAGCTGTCTGATATTGTTAGGAAGTCAAACCCGGAATAAGAATTTCATTAACACTTTTCTGTCAGGCTTCATGCCTCAAGACTGCATAGTGACTACAAGAAATTTCCATTGTGCAAATGGAGCAAAATACAGGCATAAGTTATATGCTGAGGTTGATATAAGGAGACCCTTCTCCATAATCTAAGAGTATATCTTTCTAGACTGCATTTCAGTATGGTCATTATGATGGCCATGAATAGGACTGGAAGGAGGTAGAGAAGAAACTGGAAAAAGCAGGGAACAGAGACCTGGAGAATTACCCCAACAAGTCATGTAAGAGCTGAGGGAAAACTGCAGAAAGAAGTCTTGAGATACACTGCTAAAGACCAATTATTCATTCCAAATGGCAACTTTATCCCCAGCATACGTTCCCTTCCCTGTTTTTTATATTCTTTTCACAGCAATCTAAGTTTCTTTGATTATCCTCACATTTTTACTTTCTGCTTCCATGGCACTTTCTCTTTCACAGCACTTTATCTCTGATTTTAAGATAATGTGGTTCACTGTAGAAATCTCACATAAAGCTTTTGTACAGTGATAATGAGGACTGCAATGATAAAAATTAAATGATTGTCATTCCTCTCAAAGATCAGTAAGAACATAGACTTTTAGCCCAAATATTTCAGCAGTATAAAGACAATGAAGTGTGACTAAATAATTAAAACTCTTCCTCCAACAAGCCAGAGACAGAAACTAAAAGGGCAGAGATAAAGTTCTAAGACTTCATGCAAGAAATACAGAGAAAAATGAGGCCACCCAATATGAGCTAGGTCTTACATAATATTTCCTGCAGCCTGAAAATAAAACCTTACCTTTACAATGGTTTTGAGGGGGAAAGCTCTTAAATTATGACCTTCAGAGAAGCTCTCAAATTGGACAAGAATAACCTCAAAACCAGATTATTTTTCTTCTTTGATTTTTGAGAGATGGCTGTAATTTCACTGACTGCATTCTTCTATTGAATTCAAGTGGCATTCAATTTTAAGAAGATAAAAAGAGTAACATGGTATTGCATTGTGAGAGACTATTTCAGATATTTTGAACTGGCACCAGAATAACTGCATTAATCTAATCTACCCAAACTACAAAATGATGAGAAATTTACTTATCACTTTTTTAAGTAGGATTTTTGCCCAACGTGGGGCTCAAACTCATGACCTTGAGATCAAGGGTCGTACGCTCTACTGACTGAGCCAGCCAAGAGTCCCCACTTATTATTTTTTAGAATCATGATTAATCCACAATGAAATAACGTAAGAACTTTAGAGTCAGAAAAGTTAGTGTTTGCCTGTTGACTCTACCCCTTCAGATCTCAGTTTCCTTATCTGTAAAATGGGGATTAAAATAACACCTACTTTCACTGGTTTGTTATAAAAGTTAGGATAATGCGCATAAAGTATTTAGCACTGACTTGAAAACAGTAAGTATTCAATGTGAACTCAATTCCTAATACAGCTTTCCTACCCCAAATGTTCTCTTAATGAGTACATCTTTTTGTAACTCATATTGGATATCATACAATAGATTACTTGGGAAAGATGACTTAACGAGACACAGACAGCTATTGATTATATGCTGTAATAACCAGGGGGCTGCACTGTGAAGAAAGAAAAAATGTTACACGCACAGGAGAGGCCCCTTTATGTGTGAGGTTGACCACATTCTTCTGTTGACTTTTAGAGTTGTGAATTGGGCTCTAGACTATTTTAAGAGCTCCCAAATGGGGTCACTTTAGCTATGCATATGGGAAGGTTATATTCAGGATCTGCTAAAAGTATTTATTTTTGTAAAGTTTTAACAACAAGTGCAGTGAGAAATAACAGACATACAATAAATTACTTATTTAAAATGTAAAATATGTTTTAACACTCATGAAACCACTGACACAATAAAAAATTTGGTTAGTTTATTTTTGCACTTTTAGCTATTATAAACCTACCTCTTAATAAAACTAGGAAAAATATATTGCAATTTTGCTTTCCTTTAGTCTTCTTTCTGCTCCTCAAACTAGTGTTTCTCCAATGGGATATTTTATTACATGAGGTCTCTTAGGGCATAATTATTGCATTAAGAAGCACTCATCAGGGAGTGGCTGGGTGGCTCAGTCAGTTAGGCATCTGACTTCGGCTGAGGTCATGATCTCACCATTAGTGAGTTCGAGCCCCACACTGGGTTCTGTGTTGACAGCTCAGAGCCTGCAGCCTGCTTCGGAAAATGTGTCTCCCTCTCTCTCTGCCCCTCCCCTGCTCACAGTCTGTCTCTGTCTCTCTCAAAAATAAATAAATATTATAAAAATTTAAAAAAAATTAAAAAAAAAAGAAGCACATGTCATAAAATTACATCCATGTATGGCAATAATCTAAAAGAGCCAATCTAAGGTGACAGAAACTTGACTGAAAATTAGAAAGAATCTTATCTGCGGCTGCACAAAGGCTAGTGATTTGTTTAGTACCCTTCTGCACTTCTAAATCACATTTAAGTCTTCCGAACATTTCAAAAATAATTCACTGGCAACAAGCAGAGGACAAAGAATCAGTGTTGAGACCAGGGAGGTGGTAAGAGCCCTCAGGTAGGAGTTTTGCCACAAAGCAGCTATGTGTACCTGGGCCAGTCACTGAAGTTTATGGTTTCTGTTCTTTTTTCTCTTACGAAATAAACATAACAAGACAATAAGATCTGAGTTCACTTGTGGTTCTACGTCTTCATTCCTAGCAAATATGGGAAGTATTCGTGCTTTTTATTTGTAGTGGCTCTTAAATAAACATGTTAGACACGTGAAACATAACAACATTCAGCTTTGGTTATCCTGCAGGCAAATGTCCCAAAGGGAATGTGCGTGCTCTGTGGCGCAGGGTGTGGGGGCCTGATGAGACATAGCTCTCCAGGCTGGCCCAATCAACTGTGCAGGTCTTGTGCCACCCACCCTGCTGCTTCTGGCTGCTTTTCTAACCTGACAAATCACTCCAGTTCCCCATGCAGCATTATCCACTCTCTCTTCCCACACTTGCACTGTAGGGAAGATTATAAATAAATCCTATATTCATAGGACAGCACCATGCCCAGGCCTGTGTATTTTCTGGGACTAATTGCTCAGGGAAAGCCAATGCTCTGGTGCAAGTCTCATTCCAGTCTACATGGTAATTATATGCTAATGCCTTTTGAAATGAATTCAGAGCCCCCACACCAGCATCGTGGTAAAGGGTAAAGAAGCTGAGATTTAATCACATTGTCTTCTGGGGGCTTAACGTAAGATTTCTTTTATACATGAACTGGGCCATCGATCGACAGAACTTGCTGGCTGCTCCTGCACTGTAACAATGCAGTCCCATAGCAAGAAAACTGCTGGTGAATGGCGTGCCGGGAATCAGTCGCAGACAGGCTGCGGTAAAGAAGCAGAGCTTCTGACTTCAAAGAAGGCACAATGCACGTTTGTGCTCTTTTTTCCTTCCTATAAATTAGCCTCATCTTGGGGCCTAAAATAAGTCAGATCAACTATAAATAAAAGGAAGCTCGGAGCAAAGTAGTAACACAACAATAGCAACAAAGCAGTCATGAGAAAGAACGGGAATAAATGGTGGAGTTGCAAAAACAATCAAGACACAGATGACTTTACCTCATCAGGGAGAGAAGTCACAAAAAGAAATGGAGTGTGGGTGGGTAAGCAAATATACAAGATTTGCACTAGCCCAGAGACCTAGTAAGTGTAATCTAAAAGCCCACTCTGCTCTTCACTCTTGGGGCCTCGGAGCACAGCCCGCTCAAGACTCCCTACTCTGATGCTGGCGTCTCATGTGCTGAGCAGGATATGCCTCGATATCATGAGCTGCCCACCTTGGAAGAGAGGTCAGGGCCCCTGCTCCTGGGGGCTACACGCCTGGGGTCACCCATCCTGGTGCCTCCAGGGCCACCTGCTGTGGAGAGGGTTTCCCTGGACTTAGAGGAGGAGGAGGAGGAGGAGGAAGACTATTTGGACAAGATCAACCCCATCTATGACGCCCTGTCCTACTCTAGCCCCGCTGATTCCTACCGGAGCAAAGGCTTTGTCATGTCCCGAGCCATGTATGTGTGAGCTGCCGTGGCCCTGGCCTCTTGCCTCTCATTTTTTGATCCCTCAACTTTCTGCCAGGCCAGGCCACTGTCAGTTAACACACAAAAATGCATCTCATCTGTGACTTCTACTTCGGTGGCTCCACAATGACCTCTAATCCATGATCTCTGACCCAGAGAAACCAGTCATGACAACAGAAACCTGGCAACCTTATCTCAGGTGGGGGTGGGGAAGCACATTCCTGCACAGCCTCTGACCCGAGGACTCCTAAGACTGTGACTTTAGATCATACCTCTCACGTCCCGTCATCTCCAGACTCCCTCAAAACCCCAAAGAAGAACCCCAGACCTCTGATGTGTCCTCAGGAAGTAAACTCCCAATAGCTCTCCTGGGGTAGTTGGTGGGGGCACCCTGCTGCTCAGACCTGAGCCCTCCAGGCAGCAGAGCCCCACTCTCCCCCTCCCCACCCTGTCTGTTCCCCAAAGGCAAGAGGGAGGGGATTCCCCAGCCCAAAGCGGAACTTCCTCATCTCCCTCCTGCAGGCAGGAGTCTCAGGGGTCCAGACCCTTCCCTGAGCCCCCACTACCCCAATTCCTGTCTAGAGGGAATTAAGCCCCAGCCCGGGGTTAGGATGAGGTAAGCCTCATGCAGTGTGCCTTGCCAGTCCCAGCCTTAGGAGAAGAATTTGCTGTTACGCTGAAGACTACTGAGTCCTTTTACTCCTGCCCAGTGGGGATGGAACCCAAACGTCTCCTGGCAGGGGGTGGGGGTTGGAGGGGGTGGGTGGGGATATAATACAGTTTTGTAATACAGAATTTCCTACAAAATCTGAGTTTATACTTTGAAAAAAATAAAAAATAAAAAAAATAAAAGCCCACTCTGAATGCCTGCCACACAATGCAGTGTCCTTCTACCATCTATCGCTCTGCAATATCCAAAGAACAGCTATTTTAACATTGGCTTTTGGCTTTTCTGGTATTTATCGTTAAATCATTTTCCTACTCTTGGTTCAAAAGCACATTGGATTTAGGACACCTGGGTGGCTCAGTCGGTGAACTGTCCGAGTTTGGCGCAGGTCATGATCTTACGGTTTGTGGGTTTGAACCCCGCATCAGGCTCTGTGCTGACAGCTCAGAGCCTGGAGCCTGCTTCGGATTCTGTGTACCCCTCTCTCTCTGCCCCTACCTTGCTCGTGCTCTGTCTCTCAAAAATAAATAAATAAACCATTAAAAAAAAAAGCACATTGGATTTGATATCATGCACTATACAAATTCCTTGCATATCATAGAGAAATAATCAAAATTTTTCTCAGCTATAAAAAGAAACCAGGGAAATGTTTCCCACACAATTTTTTTTTCCCATCATCCCTGACCTACAGCCAAAAGTCACATGAGAAGATGGGTTATAATGCTTAAGAAACCGGTCTGTGCATGTTTCCATTCTCTTAGTTTTTTAAGATGCTACATGGAGCTATTGAGGAAAATAATGGCTTCCCTTTGGGACATACTTTCAGAGGCAAATGTATTAACATAAACAAACTAAAAAAAATCTAGATACACAAATCCACATGAAAATATTATTTTATAAATAATATCAGTTGACAAGTGTTACTTTGTGCCAGATACTGTGGCAAAAATCTGACCTACCTTTTCTCATTAATTCTCAGAACACCCTCGAAAGTTGATGCTATGCAGTCACTAGACTATAAGCTCTATGAGAACAGGTACCATGATTTTGTTTACTGATGTAAAATCAGCACTTTGTTCATACACTGCTTCTTGCATGAGAGATGCATAGCAAGACACTGCTGAATAAGTAATTTTCATTTGATAAATGAGGCAACTGAGGGTTAAAGAAGATAATTAGCCAAAGATACAGGATGCTAGAATCTATGTTTCAACATATATTTATTGGTCATTTTTTCAGAGAAGAGAATCAGGGAGGATTGGAGGAAGATCAACTCATTGCCATGTTTAATCTTCTTGTTCTTTCCACCTCTGCAAGAAGATAAAGTTGTTGAATAGCAACAAAAGAGCCAAATTCAGAAAGTTCAAGAAAAAAAAGAATAGGTGGGGTCCAATATGGCAAGATGTTAATATCCTTTTTCAGACAAGAGAGCTCTTCTAGCGTTTAGCCTAGAAAACAGAGATCTGAACTTTCTGTCTGCAAGGGAGGAAAATGTGATCTAATGAACAGTCAACTATGTGCAGTGCACTTTGTTAATTAAGCCCCTTCTGAAATGCAACTAATAACTGGAAGAACTGGGAGAAGTGAAAGCAGGTCTTCCAAGTTCAGTGCTGGCTGCCCTACACACAGTAGACTTCCGTGTATGGACTGTAACACATGCTCATTACTTGGCAGGCACCGCTCATTTCTTACCATATCTAATACAGTATCAGGGAAATAATATACCAGTGCTCCTGTTGATCTGGATCCCAAGGGCCATTATTCCATCTTGAGTCTTTTTTTTTTTTTTTTAAGTTTATTTTTGAGAGAGAGAGAGAGAGCACGAGTGCAGAGGAGGGGCAGAGACAGAGGGAGAGAATCCCAAGTAGGCTCCACATTGTCAGTGCAGAGCTCGATGTGGGGCTTGAACTCACAAACCAAGAGATCATGACCTGAGCTGAAATCAAGAGTCAGGCGCCCAATCGACTGAGCCACCCAGGCACCCCTCCATCTTGAGTCTTAATAAGATAGAGAGACTAGAACTAGAATCTTTGTGTTCTACATTACTGCCTTTGGAACATTTTCACATACAAGATAGGAAATCCATGTCTATGTATATATAACAGAGGAACTTCAGATACGTGATTCCGTAAAGGTTAGAGGATCATAAATCAGGATTCTCATGGATCTAAAACAAATGGGGTTTGGTTGAAGTACCACAGGGCACACTTAGAGCATGAATCTTGGAGTCTGGTGAGCCTGGGTTCTTACTGAAACCTAGTAACTTAGTTCTGTAATATTAGGCAAATTACTTACATAGTTTTCTTATCGACAAAATGGGGACAGTACAAGTACTTACCGGATAGGGCTGTTGGGAATACTGAATACAAATGTGAGAGCACCTACGTACCAGTGATAACTCAGTAAATCAGTTTCTACTTTCACTTTGATTACCACAACCGTCAGTGTAGCCTCACTGCTGAAGTCTCTAAGCATCAGCCAAAGGAGATAAACGTGAAGTGATGAATTATATTGGTTATTATGTACTGCCACCTTTGATTTTTTGCTTACTTAATGATTATGCAGGTCATTGCTACTACCCAGTGTGGGTCCCTTTCTTGATGCTGTATTACAAAAGAACAAGAGAAGTCATTCCAAAAGTGACTTCTTGGTGGAAACGGCTTTTAGAGGGGGAGAAACTTACTGAGGCTTAGGAAAGAGGCATGATGTTCATGGTCGCACAGTGAACTGTCTGACCAGTTTGGGCTGTAAATATCATGAAGCAAGTCAGATTATGGGTGCCTATGAATTCTATTTTGAGTCAAGGTCTGAAGAGGAAATCATAAAATGCAAAATCGGTAACCCTCATTTTCAGTGAGCAGCCTGATACTCGTTGCCTCTGTGATTCATTCAGGTCCTTTAAATGTCCAAGTGTTGGAGCATCTTATCTCAGAGGCAGCGGAGTGCACTGGTTAACAGAGAGCTGAGAAGTCAAACTGCCTGATACTGAATCCCAGCAGCGTTTACTCTGTGACCCCACTAGTAAAAGAGGTTGCTTGTCTGACACTGAGTATATATAAGCTGCTGTTATTATTATATTTTTCATTTTGCAGTGCAACTATCTTTTTATGTCTGTTTTCTTCCTCTAGACTGTGAGCTATCTGACTGAAGGGAATGGATGCATTCATCTTTCTTTCTGTGTCCGGTCCTAAGAGACACTCAAACAATGTTTGCTGAATGAATCAAAGACTCTTAACAAGCAAATGAGTATGAAAGTAAGATAAACTCAGAACAGAAACTCTGACTTTAAGGGTGCCTGGGTGGCTCAGGCGGTCAAGTGTCTGACTTGGGCTGCAGTCATGATCTCCTGGTTTGTTGCGTTTGAGCCCCGCATCAGGCTCTGAACTGCCAGTGCAGAGTCTGCTTGGGATTCTCTCTCTCCTGTCTCTCTCTGCCCCTCCCTGACTTGTGTGTGCATGCTCTCTCTCTTGCTCTCTCTCTCTCTCTCAAAATAAATGAACAAACTTAAAAAAAATAAAGAAAAAAACCCCCTGACTTTAAGTTGAGGAAAACAAGAATAACCTTTTCAGATTACTGATGAAATCATCTAGAGAGTAGTTGGCAAAGGATGAGCTGTCTCCTTAGCCCTTCTTACCTTTATCCTATTCCTAAATAAGGAATCTACATGGCCTTAGCCCACGTCACCAACTTCACAGATATTAGCCAAGCCTTGAAAACCAGTTCACAAAGTTTTGTTGGTTCTAACACTTTCCCAAAAAACTAAATGACAACAACAAAAACAAATGCCATACTTCTAGTTTATTCTAAGGCTAAAGAGAATTCTGATAAATATGAATAATAGTAGATAAATACACAATTTAGTTTTGAACATTTTGGAATATATGTTAAAAACAAATCCTGTTCTTTCAATATGCTTCCATGAGATTTTAATTTAAGGGTCCCTAAATTATTTTCAAGACTAGTTTTTACTCAAGCAGCAAGTAACATTTGCAAGCGACAATATGATTTCTGTTCTTCCTCTGGAAAATGATTTTGAATAGTCAAAGAAAACATAATTTGCAACATTCTTCCCCATCGCCTCATTTTCCTGCAGAGTATACTCTTCACCCCTTCACCTTAGCAAAAGAGAAATTAAAAATCTATGCCCCTCACCTCCAACAGTTCATCTCCGATACGCATTCGCCCGTCCGTGGCAGCAGATCCTTCCGGGTTAATTCCCACCACAAATATGCTCATGCGTGACCTGTCTTTATTACCAGCAAGGCTGAGTCCAAGTCCATTCTTATCCTTTTCAAGCTCAATAATGTGCAATTCTCCAGGCAGGTCTGCATATCTTTGCCTGATTTTTTCTATTAAAAAAAAAAAGGGTAAAATAATTTAAATAGAGCACTTGAATCTATATTTTAAAGGCGTCGGCATGTTCCCATCCATACAGCGATTCCTCTACCATGATGGTCTCTTTCTGAGAACGAAGTAGTAGAGGTCATTAATAGCTGTATATATAGGTTCCAGTTAATTATTCCATCTCCATCTAAAAAGGTTAGTTCAGCCATAAAACCTTCTCTGATTGTTCAGGTCACATTGGCCCACACTTTCCGTGCATTATTTTCTTCTCTAAGACAATGTGGTAGAAACCCTGGCTTCACTGTCTCCTTCCAAAAAAGAGAGAGGGTGGGTAGGAAACAAAGAATATATACTGATCACCAGCTATATGCCAAGAGAGATATCATGCTGAACAAAACAGACAACATTCCTATTCTCATGGACTTGCTATCCAGTAGGAAAGAAAATCAACAATTCTCTTCTTAAAAATTTTTTTAAGTTTTTTTATTTTTGAGAGGGAGCGAGAGGGAGCCAGAGAGTGAGTAGGAGAGGGGCAGAGAGAGGGAGACAAAGAAACTGAAGCAGGCCCCAGGCTCTGAGCTGTCAACACAGAGCCCCATGCAGGGCTCGAACCCATGAACTGTGAGATCATGACCTGAGCCGAAGTCGGACACTTAACTGACTGAACAACCCAGGAGCCTCAACAATTAATTCTAAATAATTACAGTTAAGTATACAAAGGGTATAAATCCTTGCATGTTAAATGAGTAAAAACAAGGGGGAATTAAGGATGTTGATTTAGTGGTCGGATCTCAATTCAGTACAAAAATCAACCACTTACTCAAGGTCCAATAATTAACAGATTATTCTGTGGAATTCTACTTCTTCATCTGTAAAATGGGCATGATAACACCCACTTCATGAATGTTGCGGAAATGAAATAAAAATACACATTAAAGGACTTAGTAGCACATGGCTTATAGATACTCTATAATTCTTTCATTCAATCTTCTGTCTTTCCTTGCTCTACTTTATGGTCTAAATTACCTATTTTAGGATTTGGCTGGTTAGGCTTTGTGTTGATTATGTGCAACAAAGCCACACTAGCAGATCGGGGTCGGGGATGATGCCACTTTAAGCATGTCTTGTACTCCATACAGCACCAGCTCAGGCCAGATGTGTTGCTGCAGCTCAAAGGTTGATACCTACAGTGTGATACAATCATCTTATCAGCTGAATAACCAGTTTGTAGATTGTGACTATCTCAGAACTCTCTCTGCTCAGTCTAATGCTTCTTGACTCAGGTTTGCTGTCCTTACAAGGAACCTTACAAATTCAAAGCTGAACTCGAATAATTAGTGCCAAGGGGGAGGAGGAGAAGTGCCTAGCCCATTGGATCACTTTACCAGACCTAACAAACACTGCCTTATGAGAGTAAATTTAAAAATACTTTATATGTAAATTCACATTAAAAGAATTAACCATATAAATGGCTGCTTATTTTAGAAAAGAGAATAAATCTGCTTGCTTTACAGTGATTTTGAAAAGGATCTTGGGGCACTTGGGTGGCTCAGTTGGTTAAGCGTCCGACTTCGGCTCAGGTCATGATCTCATGGTTCATGAGTTGAGCCCCTGCATGGGGCTCTCTGCTGTTAGCACGGAGCCCCACTTCGGATCCTCAGTACACAGCTCTCTGCCCCTCTCCCACACATTCTCTCTCCCTTTCTCTCCCTCTCTCCTCTTTCTCTCAAATGAAAACACTTTAAGAAAAGAATCTTAACTTTTACAAATAAAGCTTATCATTAATAATAAAGAACACATTTAGCAAAATACAGTAAAATACAAATCTTGCAATGTATCAAAACCACCCTCTATATAGGAAAAAAAATAAAGTCATATTAAGGTTAAAGTAAGTAAGCTCAAAGTGTTTGTTGCTCAACTACCAGGAACAAGATGCTAGGTGACTATTTTAATGAATAGAGATGTGGACACGCATTACCCTCAAGATGCTTACACAGCAAAACGAGGGAAATAAATACAACAAATATTAAACCAAAAAAATTATTTATTTATTTATTTATTTATTTATTTATTTATTTATTTATATTTTAGAAAAAGAGAGACCATGAGTGGGGGAGATGGGCAGAGGGAGAGACTCTTAAGCAGGCTCCATGCTCAGTGCGGAGCCCAACACAGGGCTCGATACCAAGACTATGGGATCATGACCTGAGTTGAATGCTCAAATGACTGAGACACCAAGTGTCCCAACAACTACAATTATTTAAATAGAAGTTCCAATCACCACAGGTGCTGGTCCTGAATACTCATTTATTAGTGAATTAGGTCAGTGAATAAATACTCAATTGTCATGAGCAATAGTTGCTTTTAGAGTTTTAAGAACTGACGTGTCTAGAAGACATTTCACGGAAGTAGCAGAATTTGAGAAGCATTTTGAGTAAGGCACAGAATTTGGTTATGAGAAGAACCTTGTAGGGGGAATAGCAAATTTTGAAGCATACCTGCAGGTGGAGTGAGGAGGAGCATGTGAGAGCCCATTTGGCTGAGAACTGAAAATTCTCTGGGTTAGTGGGTGAGTGATAAGAAACCAGAGTACAAGGTTTATAGAAATTCCAACTGGGGATTCTACAGAGGTGTCCTGAGGTCCCCTGAGGATGGGCCTTGAGAGGACACTCGATGTAAGATCTCTTCTCTCAGATTCGACGGGACCACTGAACACTTTCATCTGCTTTGTCTGTTGGAGTTACAGGGTTAAGAAAGTTAAATGCCACTACAGCTAAGAAAACCAAATAGAACATAAATTTTAACACATCCCTTTCAGAAAATAATAAAGCATAAAGATGATTTTAAAAAGATACTGAAGACTTTAACAATACCATAAGCTCAAAGTAATGCATATAAGAGAGCTCTCCATCTGACAGAAAATACACACATCTGGGGAGGCACACACAGAACAGTTACACAAACAGTGTGCTGGGCCATAAAAGAAACTTCAAAAAGAATCAATATCATATAGGCTGTGTCTTTGAACACAGTGCAATAAAACTATGAAAAACTATAAATTAAAAAAAATTATTTTATTTTAGAGAGAGAGCACAAGTCAGGGAGAGGGACGGGGGGAGGGGGGGGAGAGGGGGAGTGAGGGGGAGAGAGGGAGAGGAAGAATCCTAAGCAGTCTCCACCCTTAGAGCAAAGTCCAACAAAGGTCTCAACCCCATGACCCTGGGATCACGACCTGAACCACAATTAAGAGTCAGATGCTCGACCAAGTGAGCCACCCCAGCGTCTTAAAAAACTGTAAATCAACAATAAAAAATAAACTTTAAAACTCCATGGTATTTAGAAATACATTAATGTTTATTAAAATCCCAAGATTTAAAAGGGAAATAATTACAGAAATGAGGGAATACAGTACTCACAAATGAATACAAATTATAATTCTAGGTATCAAACTTGAGGGACACAGCTCAAGCAGCACTTAGAAGGTTATTTACAATTTTAAATAATTTTTCAGAAAATAAGAACAGTATACCCAAGAGGTTAGAAAAAGAGCTACCTACCAAATGCAAAGAAATAAGAGAAAATAATAAAGGGCATGTGTTAATGAAAATAGAACGAGCACCACCAATCAAAAACAAATAATCCACAGAACAAAAACACTATAATAAAGATCAGTAAAACCCAGTTCTTTGAAAACATTAAGAAGACAAACACTGTAAAAACTGATCAGGAAAAAAATTGCAGACAGAAATTCTTCCAATAGAAAGGGATGAAATCACTACAGATAGATTAATAAAATTATTATGGGGGTGCCAGGGTGGCTTAGTAGGTTGAGCATCCGACTTCAGCTCAGGTCATGATCTCATGGTTTGTGAGTTTGAGCCCCGCATTGGGCTCTGTGCTGACAGCTCAGAGCCTGGAGCCTGCTTCAGATTCTGTGTCTCCCTCTCTCTCTCTGCCCCTCCTTTGCTTGTACTCTTTCTCCCAAAAATAAATAAAAACATTAAAAAAAAGATTATGAATAGTGTATTGATATGAAACGCTGGCACACTTTAAAATCTAGAAGACAGATACATCTCTCAAAATTTGAAATGCCATATTTAGTGTAAGAATAAATGTAAAACTGCCATAGACTAGTAATTATTAAAGAAACTGAAATGTTAGTCAAGAGTATTCTCTTTGAAAAAATAACAAAATCCCCCATGGTTCTAGGTATTTTTACATTTGAATTCTACCAGATTTCAAGTTTTAATGAATTTTATCTATGCAAATTGTTCCAGAACATAGGATGGGCAGGGAGTTATCCACTTCATATTTTGAGGCAGGTATAATCCTGATTCTCATCCCAAAAATAGAGACAAATCGAGAAAAGGAAAGTACAGTCTTATTTAACTTAAGGTCATAAGATGTAAAAATATTTAAAAAAAAATGATTTGAGGGGCTCCTGGGTGGCTCAGTCAGTTGAGCGTCTGCTTTTGACTCAGGTCATGATCTCATAGTTTGTGAGTGAGCCCTGTGTCGGGTTCTGTGCTGACAGCTCAGGGCCTGGATCCTGCTTTGGGTTCTGTGTCTCCCTCTCTCTCTGCCCCTTCTCGCCGGCTCACATTCTGTTTGTCTCTCTCTCAAAAATAAACAAACATTAAAAAAATAATAATAAGTTGAGAATATATTGAAAATATTTAACCTCTATGATATAGCCAGTATTTGACTATTTTCTGACCTAAGAAACAGCAATTTCCTATGATTCAACCTAACACTATATTATGAATAAGGGCGCATTCCAGGAATGTAAGAATAGGTAAATATCAGGAATTTTTTCAAGGAAATTATCACACTGATAAATTAAAGCAGAAAAGCTGAGAAACTATGTTAATAGATGGCAAAAAGCATTTGAGAAGGTACAATATCCATTTAAGATTTTTTTTTTTTAACCCAAACTGTTGGCAAACTAGAATAGAAGGTACATTCTGGACTTAAGCTGACAAATAGAAAATATAACAGGAAAAAATATTTGTAGTATTTAAAATCAACAGGGAGTGGGGCGCCTGGGTGGCTCAGTCGGTTAAGCGGCCGACTTTGGCTCAGGTCATGATCTCACGGACTGCGAGTTCGAGCCCCGCGTCGGGCTCTGTGCTGACAGCTCAGAGCCTGGAGCCTGTTTCAGATTCTGTGTCTCCCTCTCTCTGACCCTCCCCCGTTCGTGCTCTGTCTCTCTGTCTCAAAAATAAATAAACGTTAAAAAAATTTTTTTTTAAATCAACAGGGAGTTAATATACAGAAAGGCAGAAAAAGATAGTAACCTCAATAGAAATCGGGTCCAAAGACAAAACTTAAAATGCTCACAAAATGTAAAGACATGCTCAAGTTCATCAGTAATTATGGACATGCAAATTAGAGTGAGATACCAGTTTTTGCTATTAGACTGGCAAGTATCTGAAAGCTGCATCATTAAGCCTTAGTGGAGATATGGGAATCCTCATGCGCTGCAGTTGGGACTGTCGAATGGTGCAGCCTTCTGGAGAGCAGTCTGACACACTACTTAATCAGATTAAGCATACATATGCTCTACAAACCAGCAATTCCACTCTTGGGTATGTATATCCTAGTGAATTCTTACACAGGTCTTAAGGGGGTGTTCTTTGAGAGAGTAGTGGGGTTGGAGGTAATAGTTGGAGACAGGAGGGGGGGCTGGAGGTGTACGTCACTGGGAGAGAGGATGGATGAAATGTGGTAGATGGACATCACAGTGTACCATCAGCAGGTAGAAGCAATTAATTGGAAGTAGTGACAGAGAGGGGGCGCCTGGGTGGCTCAGTCGGTTAAGCGGCCGACTTCGGCTCAGGTCATGATCTCGCAGTCCGTGAGTTCAAGCCCCGCGTCGGGCTCTGTGCTGATGGCTCAGAGCCTGGAGCCTGTTTCACATTCTGTGTCTCCCTCTCTCTGACGCTCCCCGTTCATGCTCTGTCTCTCTCTGTCTCAAAAATAAATAAAAACGTTAAAAAAAAAAATTTAAAAAAAGGAAGTAGTGACAGAGAGATTTTCAAAGAGTGCTGAATGAAAAGGGAAGAAAACAATAGGCCAATACCATCTAGGTAACACCATTTATGTAATTTAAGATTACTGCAGAAAAAAAACACAATACAGGTTTTGGAAGTGCATACATGAAGATGCGCATATTTAACACATTGGAATGGTTATTTATGGTGGGTGGAAAAAAACAGGAATACAAGGGAGAAAAGAAAACCAGTCAGGGACCCCCAGCAGACCAATGATGGTAACATGCTATGAAGATTATATATTTAATGCAATTCTCTGGCCCCGGGCAATAAAAAAAGAAAGATGCTCAGAAAAGCCTCAGTGTTGTATTAATATGAAAAGACCTCCAGGTTCAAAACTTGTCTGACTTGTTCAACCTTCAGAGAAAAAAATTAACCTTCATGGCCATTAACTATATGTTCAAGTACTTAAACATGGAAATGATTAATGATAAGAGGGTCCCTCCATTGCTAAATATGGTTCCATCACAGCTGGTGAACAACTCAAATTAACTGCTACAAATGGTGCATCTCTATCAACACATTCTTGTGGCAGAATAGGAAGAACAGGGGCTAAGGGGTCAGAATTTAGTCAATCCTAGCAGAAGCACTTAACATCCCTGGTTCTACCAATTACTGAGCCTTCATGAACAGCAGATTTCTTATTTGTAAAGTGGGGTTGTTGCCTTGAAAATGGATGTTAGCATAAAACTCCTGGGGATACAGGGTCCAAATACTGCCAGGAGAAAATACAACCAGGACTTTATTCCATGATTTAGCTATGTTGAGGTTTTAAGTTGGTCTTAAGTGGGTGACAAAGCTACTTTTCTTTACATTTGTCTATCTTGAGGAAAATAGAGATTTGTGACAGGAAGCAATCCCCCCTCCCTGAGGACACAAAGGAAGTGGTCACACAGAACTCAATGGGAATCACTAGAAGGGGTTAGCATCCCTCTCCCTCAGCTTCTTTTCCCTGAGTTACTCCTATTGAGGAGCTGTCAGGACAACTTCTGCAGGTGCAGAGGAGTAACACCACTGGATCAGGTGTTAGTCCCATGCTACGTAGGCCACTGAGGTGGCTTTCCAATGGTGTGCTAGATGCGCCTGGGTGGCTCAGTCGGTTAAGTGTAGGACTCCTGATTTTGGCTCAGGTCATTATCTCATGGTTCATAAGGTTGAGCCCTGCGTCAGGCTCTGTGCTGTCAGCAGAGCCCGACTCTCAAAATAAATAAACTAAAAAAAAAAAAAAAAAAAAAAAAAAAGAATTAGTTCAGATTTGTCCCTCAGTTAAAGAAACTATAATCTTCATGATTCCTCCTTATATGAAAGAAACATCTCATAGGTTACTATGTCAATGAATCCTTCCCACGCTTTTGTAAACACCTCCATTTGCACGAGTGGACTGACAGAGAGGTAAAGCCATTTAGTCCGTGTTTGGGCCAGGTCTGCTGAGTCAAGTGCTGTGCTGTCTTTATCACACCAACTCACAGCTATCTCTTAGGCTGACAGAATTTTCTTTTAATGTTTATTTGTTTTAGAGAGAGAGAGAGAGAGAGAGAGAGAGAGAGAGAGAGAGAGAGAATATGAATGAGAGGGGGAGGGGCAGAAAGAGGGAGAGAGAATCCCAAGCTGGCTCCAAGCTGTCAGCACAAAGTCTGACCCAGGGCTCAATCCCACAAACTGCGAGATCATGACCTGAGCTGAAATCAAGAGTTGGATATTTAACCGACTGAGCCATCGAGGAGCCCCTAGACTGGCAGAATTTTGAGTAATAAGAGGATCCCCTTGTAAGAGCTCAAATAATGGTTCCCAGGCCTAGACTCCTTATATTTGCTAGGCTGGCTACCTAAAAATCACCATCAGAGTCTATAAAACAGAATCACGACTGGGCTCCCCCAGCCAAGATTCTGAACCAATGAGTTGAAGTTTAGTAATGGAATAAATTCTCTTTGTTACAAGGTCCTTAGATGATTCTCATGGGCAGCTAAGGTCTGTGAATAACATGATTTATCTCCCATGCAGTACAAAATTTTTTTCTATAGTTATCATGACAGTCAGTCATAAAGTTCACAGATATCAAAATTTCAGGCAACCTTGAGTACATCCTTCACAAGACTAATCTAACATGAAGAATACCTCTGGCTCCACAATCACGCCTCAGGATTAAATAAGAAATGCTTTGACTATACAGGTTTCTTTAGAATCTCAATCTTAGCCTTTCTGCTTCTATCTCCCCCACCCCCTCCCAGGTTGTCTGCCTCCCTCCCTCCCTCCTCTCCTACCTCAGATGTTTTCTGCCACTTCCATTATTAATTGTTTCTAATCTATAGCTGTAATAAAAGGTGAGCTAGAATTTCAAAAGGGGAGAAGGAAACAAAGTTAGCCTTTGCGGGAAAAGCAGATCTGAACCCTTTCAGTGTCTCTGAAAAATCAAGACACTGCATGCCAGCTGGTTTATTCAGAATCTGAGAAATTGTAGTCGAGCTCCTCTGGATGATTCGGCACAAACCATTCTGCAGTGTCAGGCATGTGGCTCCACTGCAGGGGAAACCCACACCGCCTGGCATTTGCTTTGGGGGCTGCTGGGAGTCGTTTCCAGGGTAACCAGTGACTGAAGAAGGGGATAAGTAGGAAGAAAATGTATAGAGAGTGGTTTTCTGAAATCTTTTATCAATTTCGAGAAATACAATTAAAGATGTGGGGTAAAGCATATTATTTTCTTTGCACCCAATGGGGTTCTCCCCTAAACTTAAGAAAAAAGAACCCATACTTTGTTTCCTGTATACAAGCACACACCCCCCCCTCCCCAATCGATTATGTAAGTACCAGCTTTCAGCACCAAAATATTAGAAATGTTTCTAATGATCCAGGATCTTACTGTACCCATTACCTGTATTTTCTGGAACTATTTGTGATAAATGGCCAGTCTTTATACTGACTTTCATTGATTTTCACAATATGTTAGTCAAGTGGTAGTAGTTTCTATCCCAAAAAACCTAGATGCCCTTCCGTTTCTAAATACAGATCACATTCGGATACAAGGAACATACTTCTTTGGCAGCAGGCTTTACTTAAGTAACCCTTAATGAATATCAGCCTAGAATAACTGGAGAGAGAACAGTCTTTTCTACTCAGCCGAACAGTCACGCTTGTTTTAAACATGGATTTTCTAGCCCCATGACAATGTTATCTGAAGAAAGGAATCCCAAGTTGCTCATAATTCTATATCAAAGCATCAGTGCCTTTTCCTTGTCCAAGAAAGCCAATAAGATTTCTCCAAGGTGGTCTCAGGGTATTTTCCTATCATCCTAGGATATCAGGTGTTGCTAAGTAACAGAGCCTTTCTCCCAAGAAACAAACTTAATTCAAGTCGCTGTCCAGTATTTTAATAGAAAATGTTCAATACACCAGAATAATGACCTGATACAGTTTCAGAAGCATTTAGCTACCTGGTCTGTTTCTAAATAACAAAGGATAATGCAGAGAAAATATTTAAATACATTTTCTTATATATTAAATACAAGGATCCCACTTTTAGATAAGCAGGTAATAATAAACTTAATTTTCTTATGCAGTAACCAACTTTTAATTCAGATTTGAGAAATAAAAACGTATGAAAAGAAAATCATAACTAACGATAAAAAACAGCATATGCACTTCAGCAAAAAGGAGCAAATCTCAAGTGAAAGTCTAGACCAAAGAGAGGAAATAATGAAAATAAGTCAATGTAAAGAAACTATACTTGACATAACAACAAGTAAATTCCTCTCTTAAATGTTGTAGATGTTCTTGCCAGTATATAAATTTGATAAGATCCTATGGACCTATAAGTAGAAATTAGTAACTGAAGCACACAAACATGAGTATAATAATAATAGTTGGATATTGTTTACTTCATTCTGTTGAGCTCACTTAATCTTTATGAAAACTCTATGAGATAGGTATTCTCTCCAACTTTACAGATGAGAAAACTAAGGCACAGACAGGACAGGGAGTGCACAGTAATACAGTTACTGAAGGGTAAAATGGGGATTTGAAATCAGTGACTCTGACTCCAGAGTCCATGATCTCAGGTGAAAGTCAGGACCAGAATTAAACACAAAGACTTACTTAAAGAATTCAGAAGCAAACAGAGAAATCAAATAATTTCATTCCTTTTAGTCACAAAAATTCAAAAAGCATAAGATATTAAGAATGGAAAAGAAAATCAACCACAAATCTAAAGTGACAAAATTCAGGCAGTCAATTAGAACAAGAATCATTAGGACTACTTCCTCAAGAGTAGGAAGGAAAAACAAAACAAAACAAAACTTCAACTCATAATGAAAATCTAAAATTTTCCATTAGATGAATCAAAATCCAATCAAGTCCACATGCAACGAGCAAACTTTAAACAAAATACACTGAACTTTCACTGTTAGACACTGTGCTCATTCCTTGGTATATTCGGTATTATGAAATATAATCTTTAACAAGTCCATTTACAGCAGAATGGATAAATAAATTGCGGCATATTCAAACAACGGAACTTTATTCAACAATGAAAACAAGTATTACTACATGCAACATGTTTGGTTGGATATTAGAGGCATACTGTTGGGGGGAAACAAACCAACACAGAAAAGTGTATGCACCTGATTCCATTTTTATCAAGTTCAAAAACATACAAAGCTAATCTATGGTTTTAGAAGTCAGGACAGTGTTGACATTTGGGGAAAAGGGAAGATACAGTGAATCAGAGAAACACAAAGTAACTTCTGGGTGGTAGTAATTTTCTATTTTTGTGACCTGGATGGTGGGTGAAAATTCAAACTGTGGTACAGTTTTGTTTATTTTCCAGTAAATTTACTTTTTTAGAAAAAGCCTTATCAAAATAATGTGAGGACCTTATTTGAATTCTGATTTGAACAAACCAACTATAAAAATCCATTTTGATACAATAAAAAAATTTGACTGTGGGTTGTGTATTGGATAAAACCAAAAAATTATTATTAGGTACATTAATGGTATTATAGCTGCTTTTCTAGAGATGCATATGTAAGGATGAAATTACATGATGTCTGGGAAATGGCTTTAAACTACTTCAGTAAAGAAAAATAAGGGAGAAGTGAAACTGATACAGTAAAACCTTGTTAATTATTGAATCTGGGGGAAAATGTATAGGAAATAATAGGCTTTTCTATTTATGTTTGCAAATGTTTGAAAATTTTCACAACTAAAAGAAACCTTAAGTGACTCAACTCTCTAGAGAACTAAGGGTTGAAGGAAGGTGGGTGGGAAGATGGGATAAATGAGTGATGGGCATTAAGGAGGGCACTTGTTGTGATGTGCATTAGGTATTATATGCAAGTGATGAATCACTAAATTCTACTCCTGAAACCAATATTACACTATCTGTTAGCTAACTAGAATTTAAATAAAAACTTGAAACATAAAAATAATAATAATAAAAGCCTTCCTAACAATCCTATAAGGTATAATCATCCCATCGTTACAGATGATGAAACTGAGGCTCACTGAGGTTATGAAACTCGCCCAAACTTGCATTTAGTAATTGGTGGACCTGGGGTTCAGATTCGGGTCGGCCTCACTCCCAATCCCATGTACTTACCAACCACAAAAGGAAAATAAAGATGTGCGCTGTGTTCACGTCTGAGAGAGTGGCAGAAGGGAAGTCTAAAACCTGTCTTAGTCCTTTTGGAATTTATGATTTGGTGGGAGACACGGAACACATATCAGCAATCCCCAGGGCCCAGTCTTTGGAAGTTTAGTTTGGGAGCACACACAGGGTGACTTGAGGAGGGGAGCTGAGGAAATAGGAAGATCAAGAGGAAGACCATACAAATAGAAGGATGGAAAAAAATAGAGGTAAAGCTGGCATGTGGTGGTAGTAAAGTGATACACAAAACCAATAAGGCTTGTGAACTCTTTGGCTGTCTGAGGTAAAGGAAGGGGGAGAGGAAGCGGAACAGGAAGGGGAACAAGGAAACTGATCCTTAGAGACCAGGAGTTGAGTGAAGCATGAGGAGGAGACAATTTAGTTTGAATGGGCTGGTTTTGGGTATCAATAACAGAGAGCTGCTGAATTGAGCCTGGAGCTCCAGGATGAAGGGGAGGTAAGCCCAGAACTTCTCCTGGTAAAACAAAGCCAGGTGAAACACTTTACACAGTGTCTGAAAATGAATTTGCACCCAACTGTGTGAGTGCTCAGGGGAGAAGGGTAGGGAGCCTGATCATGTCATTACTATCCACCCAAGAGGAAATACATACAAACTGGGTTTAGTGGGTATAGCTCAGTGGTAGAGCATTTGACTGCAAACTGGGTTTAGGTGTCGACTGAAATAGAAAATGGAACTCAAAGAGTCAAAGAAAGGAGTTAACAGCTGACTCCATCTATTCATTAAGAAAAACATCAAATGCTTGCTCTGGGCCAGGCACTGTGTTACTCACTAAGGATCTAAGAAGGGTGAATTAAAAGATAAAGGAATAAAGGTTGAATTAGGTTCTATCAAAAGCATAAGAAATCCCAATTAAGATTGGGATCTTCCAGTCACATAACAACAAAGATTCAACTTCTGTAACCAGTACCTAAATGGTTAAGAATCACATTTAGTTTGGAGAAGGAAACCAGTCCAGAGCATCCACAACCAAGGATACCAAGGATCATTGAAGTTAATCACAAACCAATGGCAAAACCGGGAACAGAATCCACAAGTCCTCATTGATTAGTTTCACTATCCTAAGGCTCAGATAATTGGGGCAATTACACCCAGTCCAAAGTGAGGTTAGAGGTGTGCTACTTACACGTCTCACTTTCATAAATCTTACCCCCAGTGCTTTTTTATGTCGTGCCGTAAGAAGACTGATCGCTCTGCCAAATCCCTCTGATGACAAGGGATGTGGGGTCAGGCAATCATTCAGTGGGGACGTGCAATCAGCAAATAATCTATCTACAAAGTAGAAGTTCCTTGACCACCTTTAGGTGTACAATAAGAAATGAAATTAGTTTAGTACACACAAAGTTTATCCATCCTAATTAGGGAAGATCATATTTGCACCTATGCTCAAACACAAAGGCTCACGTAATCAGTCTTGATGAATATATCCACTGAGGCTTTCTGTAACGGCACCATCACACCTACACCAGTGTTTCCCCAAGTGTGGTCCACAGATCAGCTAAGTAGTTCTATACAAAACACACTTGGGGCACCTAAGTGGCTCAGTTGGTTAAGCGTCTGACTCTTGATTTCGGCTCAGGTCATGCTCTCAGGGTTCATGAGATCGAGCCCCGTGTTGGGCTCTGCGCTGACAGTGCAAAGCCTGCTTGGGATTCCCTCTCCCTCGTTCTCTGCCCCTCCCCTGCTTGTGCTCTTTCTCTCTCTCAAAAATAAAGACACGTTAAAAAAAAACAACAACACACTTGTCTGGGCTCCATGTCATATCTACAAAATCTAAATCTTAGGATGCAGACAAGGGGTCACCAATTTTTTTTTTTTAAGATCTGTATGTAATTGTTATACACATTAAAAAATACTGTCCAAAAACCTAAGATAAATTCCTCTCCAAGCTCAAAACGCTTTTGTGGCCCTTAGAGAGGACTGAAAACAAGGTATAAAAAAGGATTTGATTATTAGTGACTTCAGATTTTTACTAAGTCTTGAGAGAGACCAAAAACATGTTGATTTTGAAGACAGCACCGAGAAAAGCCAAATGCAACTTTAAAAACACTCTTAACAATCCGTTGTTGTACATTTTAAATATCAAGAGAACACATAATATGGTTCTTTAATCACTATAAAAGCACTGAGTCGCAAGCTCATTATGGTTATAGTGTGGTAGAACTGTGTTGCAGTTGTGATTTTGCTCCCTGGTCATTACCCAGTCATGCAGTAATGCTCAACAAAAGCCCCACACTGGCAACAGATCAGGAAATCAGCAGAGGCACTGACAGCATTAAGGTGTTTAATTATATTTTCTGGAGGGGGAAAAAAGTGGCAGTTTGCAATAATTAAAGGGAACCGTAGAATGTAGAAAAAGGAATATAACACGGTAATTTCCAAGTTCACCTGGTCCCCTTAGTGACTGATTCTTTGGAAGCAAACCTCCCTCTGCATTCCTGCTTAGGAAACCATCTGGCTTTGTTCACCCAGGGCCATGTGCATACGTTATTGGTTCCAATAACCATCAGAGCAAGGTTTAGGGAAGAAGTAGAATTCTAGCTGAGATCTGACAGTATTTTGTGTAGTCATCTTTAGGTGTTTATTTGTTATGTTTCCCCGCTATTATGAGAGAAGAAACTGCCTCTTTTGCATAGGTAGAGCTTTTGGCCCAAAGCAGGCATAGCATAAATATATGAATAAATTACAGAAACAAAAGTTTACAAATCCTTTGTTATCTGAATTGGTATCAATAAACGGGTTAACTTAATCAAAATTTCTAATTAATACAGTTATATCTTCCCTAAGAATTAAATTATAATAAAGGACTCTAAACTGAGAAGAACATCTTCTCAGAGTAATTAAGATGTTTCATCTTCATTAGAAACACAATCTTTCAGGTATGTTAACCAGACTCAGAAAAACTAGTGCGAGAAGTTTAGAGTCAAGAAAGAGCTTCAAAAGGCACATCCTTAAGTCAGAAAGTACTACTGTTCCAATTCCATCAATGCTGCATTTTAACTGTTTGACCTCCTGCAAGTTCCTTAGCCTCACATTCCCAAATTTAAAATAAGATAACCTTTCTTATCCTAGGAATTTGAGAAGACAGCACTAAAGAATACACTAAAATGTTTAGCTTAATGCCTAGCATAGAGAAGCTTTCCAGACAAAACTTTCCCTCCTTCTCTTTTGCAGTTGGAGAGCTCCTTAAAGTACCACATAAACCAGCCTTAATTACATTGCACTGCTTTTTAAAATTATCATTTTTATTTAAAAAATGAGGAAACAGGCTACGAGAATTTGGGTACCAAGCATGAGGTTGCATGGTACATTTGATTTTTAAATAGGACAAGAAAATATCCCATGAGACTTTTTCAACAGTTTTATAAGAAAGAAGAACACTAATTCTATAATTTGCCATAATATGATTAAACATAATTAATTTTGTTCAAATAATATTAAACAATAATAAAACTTGTTTAACAGTTTCATCCCAGAGCATGTGAGATTCCGTGATGTTATAAACAGAGCTTAGGCAAAGAAACCAGTCACGGGACAGATCTCCTTTACGGCTTCAATAGGCTGATGGCATATTCACATATGTTTCCAAGTCCAATGGGAAGCTGGTTGGTACAGTGGAGAGAACTGGTTACGATCCTGGACTCTACTTTCTAGCCATTAAATCTTGGGCAAATCATTTGCCTTAGTCCAGTCTCTGAATGGTCATGGGTTAAATGAAAATAATCTTGCCTGCCTTAAGCATCTTACAGGATTTTTAAAATGATTAGATTAGAAGTACTTGTGAAATTATGTTAAAAACAGTCATGCTCTAAAAGAATGTAAATGAGCTGGCAATCGTCTTAAATAGTTTTTGGTTTTGAAGTTTTTTTTAAAATAAAGATTTACTGAGAGTAAGGGAACACCATCCTGATTAAATTTCTACTTCAAATGACAACTAAATCAGGTGAGTGAAAAATCTCAGAGATAACTTATAGTCCTGCAATTTGAACACTGAATGCTTGGATGGTGGTATCTTCTGAACAATTCAAAATTTTCTTGGCTAAAAGTTAACTCCTTGGGCAAAGGAGAGATGAGTAGGTGGAACACAGAGTTTTTAGGGCAGGGAAACTATTCTGTATGATACTATATATGGATACATACGATTATACATTTGTCAAAACCCATAGAATGTAAAACACCAAGAATGAACCCTAGTGTAAATGATGGGTTTTGAGTGATAATAATGTGTTAGTGAAGGCTCATCAATTATAACAAATGTTGTACAGGATCCTGGTATAGGATGTTGATATTGGGGGAAACTGTGGGATGGGGGTCAGAATTGGGGAGAGGAGTACTGGCAGGAGATCTATGGAAACTCTATATACTTTCTGCTCAATTTTGCTGTGAACCTAAAACTATTCCAAAAAATCAAGTCTAAAAAATAAATAAGTAAATGAAAATTATGTTATAAAAAAACTATAAACTTCCTAGAAGAAAACACAGGGGAAAAGCTTCATGACTTCAGATTCTGCCATGATTTCTTGGATATGACACCAAAGGCAACAAAAGCAAAAATAGACCAAGGAGACTACATTAAACTTAAAAACTTTTTTCCATCAGAAAGACACAATCAATGGAATGAAAAGGCAACCTATGGAATGGGAAAAAATATTTGCGAATCATATATATGATAAGGAGTTAACATCCAGAATATGCAAAGAAATCCTACAACTCTACAACAAAAAATTAAATAACCTAATATAAAAAATAGACAAAGCACTTGAATCATCGTTTTCCCAAAGACAACATATGAATGGCCAGCAAGCATATGAAAAGATGCTCAACATCACTAATCATCAGAGAAACAAAAAATCAAAATCACATAGTACCTCCTTCCCATTTGGATGGCTACTATCACAAATAAGCAGCGTTGGTGGGGAATTGAAGTTGAAGTTGGTGTTGAAGGGGTGTTGAAGTTGGAATCCTTGTGCACTGTTGGTGGGACTGTAAAATGATGAAGCCACTGTGGAAAATGGTATGAAGGTTCCTCAAAAAAAATTTTAGAAAGAACTACCATATGATCCAGTGATCCTATGTATGGGTATATATCCAGAAGAACTGAAAAGTAGAGTCTTGAAAATATTTGCACATCCATGTTCAGAGCAGCCTTATTCACAATAGTTTTTCATCACAATAAACAGACAAATGAGTGAATAACTGAATCTACTAAAAGAGTTACCCCTTGAGAATGTATTGAAGATCATACTGTGATCTAGCTCTGCACGTACCAACATGACAAGTGAGTGTGGGGAAGGAGACACTTAGACATGCCAAAAGATTGGGTTCTAAAAAGCTGGCAGCTAAGATGACTATAATAAAGACAAAGAAAAGATACCAAAGACTGTCAAAACAATCTGGCAACATTTCTCTTTCATGTACTTCCCACGGAGGAACAGACACTTGTTTTCTCTCTGCTGTTGGAACCTTTCACCGTTTAATTCTTTATCCCTTGGGCTTTAATATCTTTTTGGCTTTTTTTCAGGCAGTCAAGATGATAACATGAAAAAGGAATTATTTCAGGCATCGTAGCCAGTCTGTTCTCATTTATGTCTCATCTTTAGACTGATCACACACTGAAAGAAGCTGACAGTCAGAACCTGGACAGGATCTTGCACATCAGCGAACAATTGCTTTCTCCCAAGATAAAAGAAAAGATAAATGAGAGAGGAAGGGACTGAGAGGAACAAGCAAGCAAAACAGAAAAGCAAAAGTAACAGCAGCGGAGGAAAGTGAGCAAGGAAATGTCTTTTGGAGACTAATCTAAAATCTCCAATGGGCAATTCTGAACTCAGATTTATAACAATAACAGATGCTGCCTTTTCAGTGACAGTTACCTTCAAATAAATGATCTCATTTAGTATTTCAACAGTCCTTTCTAGAAATAAGAAACATTGAGGCTGGGAGGGATTAGGTGAACTGCCCAAGAATATTAGCTAGTAGAAGGTGGAGTTGATATTTTAACATAAGTCACTGTCTCTTTTATAAATTATAAACCACATATTTCTTTAAAGGCAATATAAAACTGTATCTAGCACTCTGGTCATCTTTTTTTTTTTTTTTAAATCTTTATTTATTTTTGAGAGAGAGAAAAAGCGCAAGCAGAGGAGGGGCATAGAGAGAGGGAGACACAGAATCTGACGCAGGCTCCAGGCTCTGAGCTGTCAGCACAGAGCCCGATGGGATGGGGAAGGGCCAGGTGGGGGTGGGGGCGGGGGTGGGGGCGGGGGTGGGGGGGTGGGAAGGGGCTCGAACCGCGAGATCATGACCTGAGCCTAAGTTAAACCAACTGAGCCACCCAGGCGCCCCTGCTCATCTTTTTTCTAACGTATAGTCAAGTTAATCTTATGGAAAGCAGGTACTGAATGTGTATTCAAGGCATCATTCCTTGATGAGAAAGTTCAACTCTTAAGAAAGAATTTAAGTGTTGTAGGGGTACAGTGGGGGGCTCAATTGGTTAAGTGTGGGACTCTTGATTTCAGCTCAGGTCATGATCTCATAGTGTGTGAGATCAGTGCAGAGCCTGCTTGGGATTCTCTCTCTCCTTCTCGCTCTGCCCCTCCCCCACTAGTGCACTCTCTAGTGAAAAAGAGAGAGAAAAAAGAGAGAGAGAGAGAGAAAGAGAGAGAGAGAGAGAGAAAGAGAGAGAGAGAGAGAAAGAGAGAGAGAGAGAGAGAGAGAGAGAGACAGACAGACAGAACACAAGTGGGGTAGGGGCAGAAAGAGAGGGAGGCACAGAATCTGAAGCAGGCTCCAGGCTTTGAGTTGTCAGCACAGAACCTGATGCGGGGCTCGAACTCATGAGATCATGACCTGCGCTGAAGTCAGACACTGAACTGAGTCACCCAGGTGCCTCTCAAAATAAATAAACTTTAAAAAAAAGAAATGTTGTACGTCAATTGTACCTCGATTTAAAAAAAAGGACAATTTAAGGTAAAATCAGTAAACAAAAGTATCATAAGCAAGGTTAGAAAAAGCTAAAACTTTTAGAATCAAAAGGAGAGTTCTTAACTTAGTATGGCCAAATAAATATAAAATGACCCCTTATATTTTTGATAGACTCATTAAATCCCTGGCACTCCTAGCTCCACACAAGATGCATGACAGTGTTCAGCAAATGTTTCTTTTATAACTCCATTTTCTGCCATGCTGCCTTGTATGATGCTCTATAGCTGGAGTATAACATCATGGCTCCTTCATTTTCTATGCCTCAGTAACTTTGTTTAATGATCAAAGAAGCATTCCATGACCCCTCAGGCAGGTGTCCTTTCTCTCATTTCCAAGGTATTCTGATCCTTTTCCTGTCAAAGCTCTCCATCCTCTGTGAAACTGATTTACTTATCTATCTTCCTCATAGGACTGGGGTTCCTTGGGAACCAGACTCATTTTGTATCCCCAAAACCCATCATGGTATCTGGCACAGAGTAATCAGTTAAATGGTTAATACTTGATTTGCAGCCCCAAGAAGTTAAGGATGAGGGACAATATTTTTTCAGGTTTGCCTTTCCTAGCAATTCACTTGTGTTAAATTTTGATGGCATCTATGGCCCTAACAGATCACCATTTAAGAATAAAGACAAGGGGGCACTGGCAGGAGAAAATTCAAGGTACTTGGTACAGAGGGCACCCAAACTCTCCTTTAAAGCCTATAGAATAGCTTCCTGGATGAACTCCCATGTAGGTGTTCCTGGGAGCCTGGGTTCCTGTCTCACCCTTCCCAACTCTCCTGGTACAAATCTCTCATGTTCTGACTACCCAAAGCAATGCTCCATCCAGTTAAATGGGGCAATAAAACCCAGTAACTAAGAGCAGGGGCTCTGGAGTTAAGACTGTGGGTTCAAATCCCACTTTTGTCACTTGAAGTTGGAAAAACTTGGGATGTTTAACCTCTGTCTTTTCCTCAGCTACCTCATGTAGAAAGTGAAAATTACCATGTGTTTGGTTTGTTTGGGGGATTATGTGAGGTAATACATTTGAAACCTCGCACAGTACCTGGTCCTATTCCCACCTTTACCCTATACTTTCTTTACCATGCAGAATCCCAGAGCTCCCCCCATGTGCAAATTTTCTGCATAATTACCCCATACCCCACAGACTACTATGCCCTCTCTATATTCCTTGTCTTTTGCCCTGTCACTGGTTAGCTCTGTCCCTGGTCAACTGAACTACCTAACTCCCTGGGTCCCTACTTTTAGCTCACAGATTCAAAGAATAAAAACACAAAAGTTTCTATTGACTGACATGTAGGAGGAGGGGAAGTGGGGTTGCACTTTGAGATGCATAGTGTTCACTAAATGATTCTATGAGTTATACCTTAGAGATCTCAAAAACAGTTATGAGATGAATGCAGAAGATATAAAGACAATAATTATATTCAAATGCAAATAACATCTACTGAGAATGAATTTCATATTAAGCACTGCCCCAGGTTCTTTTCATATATTTGTTTTCTCACCTAATCTTCAATCTAACATGCAAGGTAGGCATTAGCCATGTATACTAAGGATAAATAAACTGAAAACCCCAAATTTAAGCAGCTCGATTGAAGTTGTACAACAAAAGTAATTAAGGTGAAATTTCAGTACATATCTTCTGATTCTACACACAAAGTCTCTTTGAATATGCTATATGGTTTTTTGCTTCCAGAGATAAAAGTGAGTTAAATGCATGCGTTTTTCTTGGTTAGGATCAGTAATATGAAAGTGAACTCTGCTTAGGTCTCCAGTGTGAAGTATAAAAGCTGAGTATTATACTTATTCATTCACTCACTCAAAAAAGTTTTTAACAATACTTACCACATGGTGAGCATGGTGCTAGATGTTGATGGGCAATGGAAATCTGACCCTGGAGTTTACCAGTTTATAGTGGAAGAGATAGGTTTAATCTAATAATCACAGAATTAACTCAGATAAAAATAGAGAGAAAAAGCACCACAGGGAGCGTGTAGAAGAAGTGTCAGTCTCTGAAGTGGACATCAAGAAGGTCTTCCTTACCTCATATCTGTCCAGATCCAACAATACATTAAAAAAATTATTCACCACAACCAAGTGGGATTTATACCTGGAATGCAGGGCTGGTTCAATATCCGCAAAACAATTAACGTGATTCATCACATCAATAAAGGAAAGGACAAGAACCATATGATCCTCTCAATAGATGCAGAGAAAGCATTTGACAAAATACAACATCCTTTCTTGACAAAAACCCTCAAGAAAGCAGGGATAGAAGGAACATACCTCGAGATCATAAAAGCCATATATGAACGACCCAACGCTAATATCATCCTCAATGGGGAAAAACTGAGAGCTTTCCCCCTAAGGTCAGGAACAAGACAGGGATGTCCACTTTCACCACTGTTATTCAACATAGTATTGGAAGTCTTAGCCTCAGCAATCAGACAGCACAAAGAAATTAAAGGCATCCAAATCAGCCAGGAAGAGGTCAAACTTTCACTCTTCGCAGATGACATGATACTCTATATGGAGTATAGAGTATATATATATATACTCTATATATATACTTTAGGGTTCTAAAGATACTACCAAAGATTCTACCAAAAAACTTCTAGAACTGATTCATGAATTCAGCAAAGCTGCAGGATATAAAATCAACATACAGAAATTGGTTGCATTCCTATACACCAACAATGAAGCGACAGAAAGAGAAATCAAGGAATCGATCCCATTTACAGTTGCACCAAAACCCATAAAATACCTAGGAATAAATCCAACCAAAGAGGTGAAAAATCTATACACTAAAAACTATAGAAAGCTTATGAAAGAAATTGAAGATGACACACAAAAAAAGGAAAAATATTCCATGCTCCTGGATAGGAAGAACAAATATTGTTGAAATGTCGATACTACCCAAAGCAATCTATACATTCAATGCAATCCCTATCAAAATAACACCAGCATTCTTTACAGAGCCAGAACAAATAATCCTAAAATTTGTATGGAACTACAAAAGACCTCAAATAGCCAAAGCGGTTTTGAAAAAGAAAACCAAAGCAGGAGGCATCACAATCCTGGACTTCAAGCTATACTACAAGGCTGTAATCATCAAAACAGTATGGTACTGGCACAAGAAAAGACACTCAGATCAATGGAACAGAATAGAGAACCCAGAAATGGACCCACAAACGTATGGCGAACTAATCTTTGACAAAGCAGGAAAGAATATCCGATGGAATAAAGACAGTCTCTTCAGCAAGTGGTGCTGGGAAAAATGGACAGCGACATGCAGAAAAATGAACCTGGACCACTTTCTTACAACATACACAAAAATAAACTCAAAATGGATGAAAGACCTAAATGTAAGAAAGCCATCAAAGTCTTCGAGGAGAAAGCAGGCAAAAACCGCTTTGATCTTGGCCGCAGCAACTTCTTACTCAACACGTCTCCAGAGGCAAGGGAAACAAAAGCAAAAATGAACTACTGGTACCTCATCAAAATAAAAAGCTTCTGCACAGCAAAGGAAACAATTAGCAAAACTAAAAGGCAACCAACAGAATGGGAGAAGATATTTGCAAACAACGTATCAGATAAAGGGTTAGTATCCCAAATCTATAAAGGACCTTTCAAACTCAACACCCAAAAAACAAATAATCCAGTGAAGAAATGGGCAAAAGACATGAATAGACACTTCTCCAAAGAAGACATCCAGATGGCCAACTGACACATGAAAAAATGCTCCACATCACTCATCATCAGGGAAATACAAATCAAAACCACAATGAGGGGCGCCTGGGTGGCTCAGTCGGTTAAGTGTCCGACTTCAGCTCAGGTCACGATCTCATGGTCTGTGAGTTCGAGCCCCACCTCAGGCTCTGGGCTGATGGCTCAGAGCCTGGAGCCTGCCTCCGATTCTGTGTCTCCTTCTCTCTCTGCCCCTCCCCCATTCATACTCTGTCTCTCTCTGTCTCAAAAATAAATAAAAAACGTTAAAAAAAAAAAACAACCACAATGAGATACCACCTCACACCTGTTAGCATGGCTAACATTAACAACTCAGGCAACAACAGATGTTGGCGAGGATGCAGAGAAAGAGAATCTCTTTTGCACTGCTGGTGGGAATGGAAACTGGTGCAGCCACTCTGGAGAACAGTGTGGAGGTTCCTCAAAAAATTAAAAGTAGAACTACCCTACGACCCAGCAATTGCACTACTAGGTATCTATCCAAGGGATATAGGTGTGCTGTTTCGAAGGGGCACATGCACCCCCATGTTTATAGCAGTACTATTGACAATAGCCAAAGTATGGAAAGAGCCCAAATGTCCATTGACAGATGAATGGATAAAGAAGATGTGGTATATATATACAATGGAATATTACTTGGAAATCAAAAAGAATGAAATCTTGACGTTTGCAACTATGTGGATGGAACTAGAGGGTATTATGCTAAGTGAAATTAGAGAATGACAAATGTTATATGACTTCACTCATATGAGGACTTTAAGAGACAAAACAGATGAACATAAGGGAAGGGAAGCAAAAATAATATAAAAACAGGGAGGGGGACGAAACAGAAGAGACTCTTAAATATAGAGAGCAAACAGAGGATTACTGGAGGGGTTGTGGGAGGGGGGATGGGCTACATGGGTAAGGGGCTTAAGGAATCTGCTCCTGAAATCATTGTTGCACTGTATGCTAACTTGGATGTAAATTAAAAAAACAAATTATATATATATAAAAGAATATATATTTATATATGAATGTGTGTATATATATATATATATATGAAGGTCTTCCTTAAGGAAGTGAGATTTGAGTTAAGAGAGTTGAAAGAGCAGGGGTGCCTGGGTGGTTCAGTCAGTTGGGCATCTGACTTCGTCTCAGGTCATGATCTCGTAGCTCGTGGGTTTGAGCTCTGTGCTGACAGCTCAGAGCCTGGAGCCTGCTTCAGATTCTGTGTCTCCCTCACTCTCTGCCCCTCCCCACTCTCACTGGGTCTCTCTCTCTCTCTCTTAGAATAAATAAACATTAAAAGGAAATTAAAAACATAATAGGAGTTCAGGGGAAAGATTTCCTTATATATTACCTTCTAGATATCATTATATTAGGATAAACAACATTCAACTACAATCATAAACCAAAATCAAAATACTATATAAGGCCAAAATGTCCACTCTTTTCTGGTTTGGACAAATAAAAGCAAGCAAGTAAACAAATAAAAAAAGAATGATGTATACCGCTTTTCATACTACCCTTCTTTAAAAAAAGTGCTTGAAGTTCTATATATAAAGTATATTTTGCTTTCATTCCACAAATAGAAAAATATACACTTGAGAATGGAGGAAATGTAATATTATACTACAGTTTCTTCCCTATTCTTCCAAAGTTTTAAACTTATGCCATAAACACAAAATGATGGTCAAGGCCAGAACTGAACAGAAAAGAGGGTTAATAAATCACAGGCTGATGCAGCAGAGGGAGAGGGAGCTGGGCTCTTCCTGATGCATACACAGGTCTAAGGTCTTTAGCCTCTCTTGTGAAATTCAAAGAACTGTTTTCATCTCACCTAAGGTTAAAAGCTTCACCTCTCCCACACTGTCTTAGCATTGCTCCTAAAGGTTCCTTCTGATGTCCCTGGGGGGTTATGTGGCAGGCCTCACACACACTCCGTGACCATCATACCTGCCCTTATAGCTTTTACCAATGGCTCTACACCAATGACTCCCTTAATACCTAGAACAACACAAGGCTCTCGGGACAGCTCTCAATAAATTCTTGCCGAATGAATGAATGAATGCATATCTTCTTTTCTAAGAAAAGTTCTACTTACGTTAGCTTGTGGGCTTCTCTCTGTATTTCCTAGAATATTAACAATCTCAGGGCAGCTGGGTGGCTCAGTTGGTTGAGTGTTCAACTTTGGCTCAGGTCACGACCTCAGGGTTCGTGAGTTCGAACCCCATATTGGGCTTGCTGCTGTCAGCACAGAGACTGCTTCGGATCCTCTATCCACCTCTCCCCTCCCCAACTTCTACCCTTCCCCTGCTCATGCATGCTTGCTCGCTCTCTCTCACTCTTTCTCAAAAATAAACATTTATTTATTTTTATTAAAAAAAATTTTTTTTAACGTTTATTTATTTCTTGAGACAGAGAGAGACAGAGCATGAACGGGGGAGGGTCAGAGAGAGGGAGACAGAGAATCTGAAGCAGGTTCCAGGCTCCGAGCTGTCAGCACAGAGCCCGACACAGGGCTCGAATTCACGCACTGTGAGATCATGACCTAAGCCGAAGTCGGATGCTTAACCGACTGAGCCACCCAGGCGCCCCTCAAAAATAAACATTTAAAAACCTCACCACTGGAAAATCTACTAATTTGTTCTCTGATTATTCATTCTATTCTACCTTTTTTCCTGAGTAAGAGAAATACATAATATATATTTTTAGCTGGGCATCTGTCTGCCCAGAAGAAAAATAACATTTTTCAGCCTCTTTTGTAGCTATATTACTAAATTCTGGACAATGGAATATAAACTAAGGAATTATGGGCAGCTTTCCAGAAATATCATTCAAGGAGAAATGTCATCCTTCCCTTCTCTTTTTGCCTCCTTGACAGCTGGAATGCAGCTTTGATAATTAAAGCTAGAGTCCTCCTTACCCCGAGGTGATGGAAGTCACACAACAATACGAAAGAGGCCTGGATCCTAGACACCGTGTCCACTTCCTGACTCATACTTGTGGGAAAAGTAAAGTTCTGTCCTCCAGAGCACTATTATTTTGGGGTTCCTTCACCCACACTTGGAACTTAATCCTAACTGATGCATCTTCTACACAATTCTCTATATTCTCCCCTTCTTATCAAGTTCATTCTCCTTTAAGATTATGGTCAGATTATTCTTCCGGCTCAAGAGCTTGAAGAGTCCTCTACTGACTACAAGAACAAGTCTCTTTGTTCAAAACCCTGCAGCATCACTCCACAAACCTCATCCAACTACTCTACCTCCGCACCTGGGTTGATGTAATTTATACCTGGTTTGTTTACCACAAAACTGCTTTGTGCAATTAACTGAAAAACTCCAGGCACGGTATTTAAAAGGAATACTGTAAGCAGAAAAAGATTCGGAAAAACAGTCCATGTCAAACCTTTCGCATACCTTCTGCATAATTTTACATAACTTCATGTTCATCCACTTACCCATTCATTTGATATTTATTGAGTGTGTCCTCTGGACAAGGAATTAACAAGATGGGCTGAATTAAAAGCCAATCAAGATATACTATCCTTGTGAAGCTATAAGTACAATGAAGAGCCACATATGAATAAGCTTAATATCACAGTGGTCTGTAAAAGTAAACATGAAATAAGAGAAGAACTGGGAGAGCCAGTAATGGAAGACAAACAACACTTCTAGCTCGGTCAGGAAAGGTTTCCTAGCAAGAAGAAAAGATGGTAACGTCTGAGCTCTGATATGAAGGGCTGTTTGCATGTGCAAGCAAACACAGGCTGCTGTATTCATATTTCTTGTGTCTGCTCTACAGAGTATTTCTGCCTCTTTTGCTGTCAGATTGATACTTTTCCTTTGTTGATCCTGCAGTCAGCAGACCTGCCTAAAGTCTCTCTGTCAAATACAATTTTTGTGGCATCCTAGGTGAACTGTTACAAGATATCAGTGCGTGCACCTTTAACCCCACCCCTTTCAGTGACGATGCATTTTACCAAAACTAAAAGCATCAGAAATCAGTGTTTCTCCCATCTATCTGCAAATGAATGAATTCAAGAATCTTGAGAAAAACAATCAGGAAAATGATCTTTTCTGGGGTACTAATTTACATCAAGACTGTAGGCAACTGCCAAAGAATTAAGAGGGATTTGAAATATTCTCCATAAAAATTCTACTTCATTCACAGGTAAAACAAATTTTATGATGAGCTTAGATTTGTATAACAGAAAAGAGTGAGGGAAGGGATGGTCATGATGAAAAACTACCATGTGCAGAATGCTATCCACCTTGTATGCATTATGTCACTTAGTCCTCTAAACAATTCAGTGAGGTAGGTCATTTCGTCTCCACTTTATAGTTAAGGAAAGAGTTGTAGAGAGATTAAGAGATGACGTGGGACTACAATTATATAACCCAAACCCCAATCTCTCTTAACCACTAAATGATGAGTTATATGTATTTACATAAAGTCAAAGATAATTAGACTTTCATCAGAATATACAATACTGATCTTGAATAAAGAACCTTAAAACATCTTTTATTCTTTCACACAACATTAAGCAATTATTACGCATCGAGGACTGTGTTGGGACTCATGTGACAGAACCATTCTAAACGTGGCAGTTTTCTAAAGAACTGGGAATTGTACTTCCTAAACTTTGAAAATTTGCCTATTTAATTTTCTTAAGTTGCACTACAGCTTACATTAATTTTGGAGATAAAATGTTTTTTTATTGGAGATATTTTTTATTTGGAGATAAAAAGTTTATTTATTTTGAGAGCAAGAGGCAGAGAGATTGAGAAAGAGGGAATCCCAAGTAGGATCCACGCTGTCGGCACAGAGCCTGACACAGGGCTTGAAGCCATGGGCCGTGAGATCACGACTTGAGCCAAAACCAAAAGTCAGATGCTTAAGTGACTGAGCCTCCCAGGTGCCCCTGGAGATAAAATGTTATGTATTATTTATTATCTGCTATGTAATCATTGGTCCTGAACTAATTTCAAAAGTCATACTGTACTATATAGTTCTACTTAGTATGTTCCAATTTAAAGTGTCATTTATCCATCCCACCACCCTTCATGGTTTTTATAGATTAGAACAGTGGTATTTTGTCGTTCACAGATAATGTAATACAGAGAACTATCCTACCCCCAAATAACATACATTCCAAACCTAAATAGAAAGTTCAAGGGATTGACAGTCCTCCTTGGACTCCTTATCGGCTGAAAGATAAGTTTTAAAAAGCCCCAGATCAAAATTTAGGCTCTTGGAGAACCTGGTTGGCTAGTTGGTGGAGCATGTGACCCTTGATCTCAGGGTTGTGAGTTCGAGCCCCAAGTTGGGTGTAGTGATTACTTACCAATAAGATCTTTAGAAAAATAAAAATAGGGGCACCTGGGTAGCTCAGTCAGTTGAGCATCTGACTTTGGCCTATGGCATGATCTCACCCTTCCTGGGTTCAAGTCCCCTGTTGGGCTCTGTGCTGACAGCTCAGAACCTGGAGCCTGCTTCAGATTCTGTGTCTCCCTCTCTCTGCCCCTCTCCCGCTTATGCTCAGTCTCTCCCTCCCTCCCTCCCTCTCTCTCAAAAATAAACATTAGAAAAATAATAGTAAAATAAAATAAAATTTAGGCTCTTAACATTAGTTGAAAATAGGTATCTTCAAGGTTTTATCTGCTCTTACCAAACAGAAAATGCTCTTCCCTTAAAAGTTATAGACTAGAAGGAATCTTAGGGGTGACAAAGTGCCACATTCATTTTAGAGATAAGGAGGTGAAGCATCACAGTCAGTGACTTGCTACAAACCAGAGGCAGTACCATGATTTCTAGGCCTCACTCCCTCTGCTCTACCAGGAATACCAGGGCATCCCTCAGGACCAGAATTTCTTCTCTACAATCCCTGAGGAAAATGAGAATTTCACACATAAGTGAGGCCAGATCCATGTTGGGTATTTCATGCACAGATAGAATAATTTGTCAAATGAACCAGAAAACACCTCTTAAATCTTGAGAAAATCCTCAAAGTAAAGCTATAGAATTTTCAAATCATAGGGTACTTGAAGCACTGAGGGCTTTAGTTCTATACATACTTTCCAAACATTAAACAAGCATATATGCAGAGGGGACTGGGTGGTTGCTGGTTAAGGGTTGGACTTCAGCTCAGATCATGATCTCACAGTTCGTGGATTGGAGCCTCATGTCGGCTGTCTGCACTATCAGCACAGAGCCTCCTTTGGATCCTCTGTCTCCCTCTTTCTCTGCCTCTCCCTCTCCCCTGCTGCCCCTACTCTCTCCCTCAAAAATAAATAAATATTAAAAAAAAAACAAGCATTAGGGAATAAAATTACTTTTACATTAAAATATTTTGATCCTTTAAAAATAACCTGATTAATTTGATTCAATATTTGACACCACCATTTGTCAGAAAGAATTTGGGCCATGTTTTAATTACAAGTTAATTTAAGGTTTATAAAGCTGATTTTTTTTATTAGTTTTTAATATATGAAATTTATTGTCAAATTGGTTTCCATACAACACCCAGTGCTCATCCCAACAGGTGCCCTCCTCAATGCCCATCACCCACCCTCCCCTCCCTCCCACCCCCCAACAACCCTCAGTTCATTCTCAGTTTTTAAGAGTCTCTTATGGTCTGGCTCCCTCCCTAACTTTTTTTTCCCTTCCCCTCTCCCATGGTCTTCTGTTAAGTTTCTCAGGATCCACATAAGACTGAAAACATATGGTATCTGTCTTTCTCTGTATGACTTCTTTCACTTAGCATCACACTCTCCAGTTCCATCCACATTGCTACAAAGGGCCATATTTCATTCTTTCTCATTGCCATGTAGTATTCCATTGTGTATGTAAACCACAATTTCTTTATCCATTCATCAGTTGATGGACATTTAGGCTTTTTCCACAATTTGGCTATTGTTGAGTGCTTAAAGCTGATTTTTTTATGGCATGTAAGAAACTTGAATAACCCGACAGACATAATTTATGCTATCAAAGTGCAGAGAGTTAGAAAGAGTGTATCACTAATCATATCTGGAAGATAAATATATAACACAATAAACATGCAAACAAATTATTTCACAGTAAGAGTATACCACAATTAACAACTTTCAATCTTGCATGAAGGAAAATAATATACCAATATATATACCTTTTGTATATAGCTATCCTTTTCAGAGTACTTACCATTTAAAAGTGATATATTAAATAGTTTATATATTTTATGCTATTTAATCGCCAGGAAAAAACTTATGGAATATTATCTTTTTTTATAGAAAAGGAAATCAAAGGTCAGACAATTTTGTAGTAAATGATTTGCCCAAGACTACACAGAAAGCAAGCTGGAAGGCAGGATTTGAACCTACACCTGATTCAAAGCTTTAACTTCTATGGTAGAACTTAGGGACTGGCAAACTTTCTGGAAAAAGATGGTACATATTTTAGGCTTTGTGGGCTCTATGGTTTCTAATGCAATTAATGAATTGTTTTTTATTTTATTTTCTTAAAATTTTTAAAAAATATTTATTTATTTTTGAGAGAGAGACAGAGCACGAGTGGGGGAGGGGCAGAGAGAGAGGGAGACACAGAATCTGAAGCAAGTTCCAGGCTCCAAGCTGTCAGCACAGAGCCTGATGTGGGGCTCGAACCCATGAACTGTGAGATCATGACCTGAGCCAAAGTCAGACGCTTAACCGACTGAGCCACCCAGGTGCCCTGAATTCTGTTTTTTAAAGTTCAAAAGCACTAGAGACAATATATAAATTAATGGGTATGGCCATATTCCAAAAAAACTTTTTACAGAAACATGCAGGAGGTCAAATCTGGCCCATAGGCTGTAGTTTGCTGAATCCTGGAATAAATGATTCATTTTAAATAAGCTCACCCTCACCAAAAGTTTGCTAGTTATGAAGTAAAAAGGCTGCTACTTTTACCTACTTGATCAAGAAACTATCCTGTTAGCTTTCCCTGAACATGTTAACAATGCATAAATCATATTACAGATTTGTTCAGAAACCACTGAAGCAGCACACAAAATGATTTAAAACAAACAAACAAACAAACAAAAGACTCAGAGCAGGAAAATAAACTCATCTACCCCATTATTCTACTTCCTACTCTCCCCAAGTATACAAATTCCTCATAAGAACTTCTTTACAATTATTGAAAATTTTTTTTTTCTAAGAAAAACCACTGTTCCACTGGGAGAAAATGTCCTTTCCTTACATACTATCATTGCACACTATGTAGTCTATAAAAAGAACCTTCTAAGTAATACATGTAGATGATAGAATAATTTCATCTTCTTTGGTGAGCCACTGTTCCAAGAGAATGCTCCTTTTATAAATTGAATAGACTTGGCCATTCTCTCATGAATATTCATTAGGTTACATGCAAAAATGTCTTTTTCTACATTCAAAGAACATTTACTGAACGTCTACAATGACCTTAGCTTTGGCTATAGAGGAAACAGATGCATGAAGACCTAACCCCAACACAGCACCATAAGCACATGAAGAGCCATATTCACACATGGGAAGCGATTATTTAGGCATTAACTGAAAAAAGCAAAAGCACAGACATATGAAAGTTATAGATTCCCCAGGGACTAAAGAATGAGAAGCCAGATTCTGTAGGTTATATGACCTGTGAAAGCACAGATTATCCACTTGCCAAAATGATTCTTCTTGAAGAACAATCAAAAAAGAGGACTAAGCAACTTGCGAATTATTATATAAATGAGCCTTGGCAATCAACCAAATCCATTGTCTGTCATTTGAAGAACCAAAGCCTTTAACTTAATTTTGCACAGGAGCAGAGAGCCGTTTTCAGAGATTTCCCATGACACAGATGAACAGCCATAACCAGTATAATTTTGTTATTAGACTATCACTATGTGCGTGTTTAATCCCTGCAGGTATACTCAAGACCTCTCCAAGAAATATCAGATGTATTCAAACAAACGCTTAGATGGGAAGCTAGGATACAATCCATCAGATATAAATTTTTAAAAAACTTTTATACCTCACGATCTTTTGCTTTATGAAGCTGAAAGTTGCTACCTTCTCATTCCCAGCAAGCTCTTAAATCTGCACTGGCTTTTGAAATACTCATGGGAGCAGATATTGAAAATCTGAAGCAGGTATAGGCAACACAGAGCCAAAACCCCAATGCAATTCAAAACACTTACCAAAGTGCTAATACATTTCCATGTCACCTAGGATGAACCTGAAGTTACTGAATCACTCAAAATACAATTTTTTAGAAATTGCATCTAAGTATCTGATCAACCTTAGATACTTACCCATTTCCTTCTGGTTAGCGTCAAGAGACTTGTTATTTCTTTTCCAAATGTAGAAATTGTCCAGTAATGGAAGAGAAATTTGTTTATGCTCAGAAGCCTGATTCATGCTGTGCAGTGTGTGATGCCACAGTGATGTGTACCCTAACGACTAATGGCACACCTCCATTACTGTATTTTTCCCCAATTCAGCTTCATTTGGTTTGTGACTTTTTCTTTTAAATTGGAACTTCCAATATTAAAATGTGGTTTGCTGAAGAATACAGTGAACACTTTTCGGAATTCGGAATGTCAGCATGCTTTTGTTTTGTTTCGGAATTTGAATTACATGTCTACCTACCCAATTACTGAAAAAGAGGAGAGTAATCAATTTGTCTTTGCCAATGGAATGAACTATTTCACAAGATCCTTGAAAATGTGTTAAAACTAAGTAAAAGTACAGGCTTTGGAGTCATCTAGACCTCATCAATAAAATGATGAGACATTAAGAAAGAAACTTATAGGGGCGCTTGGGTGGCTTTGACAGCTCAGAGGCTGGAGCCTGCCAGGATTCTGTCTCCCCCTCTCTCTGCCCCTCTCCTGCTCATGCTCTGTCTCTCTCTGTCTCTCAAAAATAAATAAAAACCATTAAAAATTTTTAAAAAAGGAAGAAATTTATAAAATAATATGGATTGAAGACAATAATGTACATAAAGCAGTTAGCCCAGTGCTTGGAACATAAGCACTGAAAAAATTTAAGAAAGGAAATTACAAATTTTATTTTGACTATTCCAAAATGTGATTTCCATGGGTTAGCTACCACTAATTTCCATTTCAGGAAATAATACATTTGTGACCTTTCAGTTCTAAAATTCTTACTCCTCTGAAACCTGGTCTCACTTTGTCCTTTCTGCTTTCCTGCTTCTAACACTGCTTTGCCTGAGTGGACTCCCATCTCTGGAACTACCACCTTCCTGCCAATCCCACCAACTTCTCAACCTCAGGTTCCTCCAGAGGGCCTTGCAGTGAATTTGTGTCTCTACCTGCATACATCCCCTCTTTTTAGGAAGATTATAACCCTCTTGAAGGCAGAAGCCCCATTAGTGTATTTTTCCCCTTGGTCTTAGGAAACTCTTAGAGCTCCAAAAATTTGTCCTATCATTATAGTAACTGAGGTTACGCCATACTTCCACCAACCCATGAATAAAGCACTCTAACCTTTCTAGAAAAGGAGTTTCACTATCTACAACAAGGGAAATAATAAGACTGACTTGGCACCGATACATTCAGAATATACAATGTGAATTCTTCACACTATGTAAGTATCTTAGAGTCCTGTCAAAGCATACATGTAAAGGAAAAGAGATAAAGTAAATATGTGAAAAAAAAAAGTACGTAACTATCTAAGAAAATATAATCAAAAATAGAAATGATATTTCTTATGTGCCCTCCCCACTGTTGTCACCAAAAAAAGAGGTAGTTTTCTCCAAAACACACTTTTAAATGATACTTAATTTTTGATACACTACCTTCCTAATTTAAATTATAATACTCTCTTTGTTCAACATTGGATCAATTTAAATGATGAACGGTTAACATATACTCATATATGCAAACAAGAAATATTTTCAAGTGGCCTGTTTGAAAACCACTTATATCAAAGCAACATGCACTCATTTAAAATAACATGTTTCGGGGCACCTGGGTGGCTCAGCTGGTTAAGCGTCCGACTTCGGCTCAGGTCATGATCTCACGGTCCGTGAGTTCGAGCCCCGCGTCGGGCTCTGTGCTGACAGCTCAGAGCCTGGAGCCTGCTTCAGATTCTGTGTCTCCCTCTCTCTCTGACCCTCCCCCATTCATGCTCTGTCTCTCTCTGTCTCAAAAATAAATAAACATTAAAAAAATTTTTTTTAAATAACATGTTTCCATGGGTGCCTGGCTGGCTCAGTTGTAGAGCTTGAGATTCCTGATCTTGGGGTTGTGGATTTGAACCCCACACTGGGTGTGGAGACTACTTAAAAAAAAAAAAAAAAAAACCCAAAAAAAAAAAAAAAAATAATTTCCCAAAAAAAAAAAAAAAAAAAAAAAAAAAAATTCTCTGCAGACTGAAGCCTCATCTTTTATTTATCAACTTATGTATAACTATTTGTAAAATATGCCAAAAAGACACATGAAATAGAAGGATGCTTTTCAAATTAACTGAATACAGAGTAGCGAACATAATATAAAGACAATTACAAAGGATTTAAATACTCTGGAGTTAAATGTATATATACATTGAAAGGTAAAAAGAAACATTAAATAAATGCTGAATATATTTGTTATGTAAATCACGAACAATTAATCCTGAGCAGGAGCACTAGAAAAGGAACTTATATTTAACACACAAATATGTGTCTACTTAAGAGGCACATTTATAGTTAATAACATAAAAAATATTTGCATATATTATTTGAATAAAATGCAAAAGACACAGAAATTCCTACCGACTAGACATATTCTGTGCAATTTCTGGAAAACTCACTGCGGGGATTCTTGAGGGTTCTACTGTGGTTTATGAAGCCAGACAGTAGCAACTTTAAGTTGGTGAGATAGAGATTAAGAAAATTATCAGGGGTGAGAGATCACTCTGAGGACACTAAGCACACATATATTTTTAATCTGGAGAAACCGATTTTTAAAATGACACTTCCTAAAATAAAAGGAACATGAGCAAATTGTTCCAGAGAGTCTGAAGAAAAGCAAGTAGGGTCCACCAATGTTCAGGATCATTCCTATAGCTGCCTTGTCAATACAAGGTTGAGAAGCAGTATTAAAAAGATGACCTGCAGACAAATGAAACCAGTTCCAACTATAAAATAAAAAGAAACAATCAGGACAGTTGTCACTACAGGGAATCTGTGACGCATCCTTTTAAGGGCTATAACATTTCCTCCAAATCAAAATCACAAACTTGGATACTAAATAGCACAAGACTCCAACACTGAGATCTTCAGAAATTGTATTTTAGGCGAAAGAAAGTTCTTGCTCAATTATTTTCACAGCATAGCCAAGGATAAGGTCCGCTAGCTTAAATCAGGTATGCAGCATATATCCTGCTGTTGCAGTAGAAATAACCTAATTTGCGTGTGCACTGCTGAAAAGAAAAAGCCATAATGTGATGTCTAACTCTTTTGAGTTTACAGTTGTCTCCCTTAGGTAATAATGCTTAGGCAGGAAGATCCCCCTATTATGTCTAAAATAGTCCACATCTTACTTGGATAAAAAGCTCTGTTAAATTAATTTTCTAGAAATCAAGCAAAAACATAGACATAGAGTACCCTATTGTATGAGATTGTATTACTATTGTAGCAATAATTTCAAGAACTATGTGTTAACAGGGAAGTCCCTGATAATACTTCCAAGTGCTGAGCCCCCACCCCTAATGAATGTGAACTTGTAGGTTTAGACGAATGGGACTTCGATCACAATTAGCAAATATTATTTACGATGCTAGTTTACAATTTAGAAAAAGCAGCCTTTTGTTTACTACTAGGATTCCTTAACGATATTCTACTTTCACCTCTCACAAAATGCTGAATGGTCAGTTTTTAAAAATTAATCAGAATAACCTTGTTCTAATGTAAATCATCTTCCTTTTTGATTATGGTGAAGTCACAAATAACAACAACAATAAGAAGTGTCCAGGAGATCTACTTCTCAATTACGAGTCTGAAAGGAGAGGCTACTACATGAACACAGTGTTAAGAATTTTGGCACTGAAACTCACTAGTATATCCTTGACAGTCTGATAAACTGCTCTACTTTTCAATAACATTACCGGGAAAATTCCAGCTACAATACATAGGAAAGGAAATTTTTAGAGGTTTCTTTCTAACATACAATTGCCTTGCACATGCAGATGTACCCTCACTCTCTCACTAAAGATAAATGCCTTAGCTTACTATTGTTCAAACCTTTAAAACAACATTCTGCACCAACACTAAAACAGCTTAAGACTGCATTCCACAAGAGCCACAGATCACAGAGGCACAGATATCTTACCTGGGAAACCCCCTTGGACCATTGCTGTACCAGTGTTCCCTTCAGGGTATCTGCATTCCTGATAAACATTCAGTGCTGGAAGCAGCTGAAATCCTCACCAGACTCTGTCCTCTCTCTTCTGTCGACCTTGGGCCTATTTTTTCTCCCCCTCAGGTTTTATTCTCCTTTAGGGCAAGTTGTCAGTCTATTTCTATCATGAGAAGCAATCAATTAAGCTAATTTCAAGCGACCACTCAAGCTACCAGTCACATCTGTCAGTAGGTAGAAGCTGCCTGGAAAAGTATGCCGGGAGAAGCAAAATCCCTGGTTTCCCACATCTGACCCTCAGATGCTTCACACTGCCGATTGTGGCACTCAGTTACCCTGCTCACATCGGGATGATTGCTCTGTTCCAGAGCAGGAGGCAATATAAACACGACCGTTTATTTTGTGGCCAGCTTCAATTAATATCACTTTAATGACCCCGTTTTCCTGCTGAGAAACAGTGCAGCGCATTAGTTGCATCTTTCGAATGCAGATTAAAAGGAAACTGTGGTGGATTTTAGCCCATCTGAAGTGAATGAAACAGTCATCAACTTACTCTCTCCTTCTTGCTCACATCACTGAATCATTTTTATAACAAAGAAACTGGTGAACCGTACTGAACATGTGGTATCCCTAGCGAGATTCATTTGTGTCTCAGTAACGTTTTAAATGTGCAGTAAAGATTCTGTTTAAGCAGTCAGGTCTTCAAGTTACCTTTCAGGGGGACAAAAAAAATGTATCAAAAAAAAAAAAATAGAAGCTTCAGAAAAATCATTAGAAAAATGGTTGTAGTTTCTTAAACTTTTTTTTTTTTTTTTTTTAAATGCCTCACTGCGTCCCCTCCTCCTTCCCATCCCCAGCACACCAGGACAGAATCAAGTAACTAACTGCAATTACTTCATGATTATCTATTAAGCACTATGGGGTTCTCTAACCTTTCTTTGTAAACTGTAGAATACCTGATCACCTCTCATGTGGATGAGTAATATTAAAATCCAGAACACCTGAACATAATTTAAATGCTTCTCAAAAGATCTTAAACAATATAATTTTTTATTTATACTTACAATAAATGCATCTCAATTCTATCAAGGGCTGGAGCTTTGGGAGTTTTCAGAACAAAAAATCCACTGAAATAGAAAGCGACGTTCACCAGTCTCCCATCATAGGACCGGAATAAGAATTCTACTTATTTCACTTAATTAGAAAGATAAAGCGTTCAGAAAAGGATGATTAACTACAGGAAATGAGAAAAAGAATTTACATAAAACTAAAAAGTTAAAACTTGGCCTTTATTTCTTAATCTTTCCTATTTTGCATCAAAACCAAGAAACAAAACAAAGGAGGAAGCAAATAAATCCACAGATCTAATAAAAAGAACACGTAAATACTGCTAGAAGCTACTAATGAATGCTGTTTGCCTATTTGAAGTGATCATTCTTAACATTCCTTAAATCCCAGATAATAATTGCTGTTGATTGTAGTGACATCTATTGGCAAGGTAGAGATCAACTACAGAGTCCACAACAATACCAAAAAAAAAAAAAGCAAAACAAAAATTTAAACCAAAATCTACTAGTTGCTCAATAAATCTCTGGTGACCATGAGTCCACTTCATGTTAAAAATTGGCAATGGTGTGAACAGGAAAGCACCAGAAGGGAAAGCTTAAATATGGCCCTGAACATCAAATGAGACCTACATTCTATTCTTGACCTCACAATAACTAATTTTGTGACTTTGGGCAAATTAATTACTCCGGGGTAGGGGGTGTCTTACGATTCTTAACTGTAAAATTAGACCAGATGAATTTTAGGGTTCTCAAATCCCAGCACCGTCAAGGAAGACATGAACACACTTTAATTCTATTCTTCAAAGTAATTTGCTATTTGATTGCCCTTCTCCTTTAACATAGATCTTTTCATAGTAAGTTTTCATTATCCTTTACAAATGAGATTCGTTTAAAAAAATTTATTTAGATATAATTGACTTTATCACATTATATTAGTTTTAGGTATACAACAATGATGTGATTTATATATATACATATATTGCAAGGTGACCATAAAAATAAATCTAGTTAACATCTATCATTATACATTGTTACATTTTCTTGTGATAAAAACTTTAAAGATCTACTCTTAGCAACTTTCAAATATACCATACAGTATTGTTAACTATAGTCACCACACTATACATTACCTCCCTAGGACTCACTTATTTTATAGCTGGAATCTTGTATTTTTTATTTTATTTATTTTATTTTATTTTATTTTTATATTTTATTATTTTTTTATTTTTTCAATATATGAAGTTTATTGTCAAATTGGTTTCCATACAACACCCAGTGCTCATCCCTAAAGGTGCCCTCCTCAATACCCACCACCCACCCCCCATCAACCCTCAGTTTGTTCTCAGTTTTTAAGAGTCTCTTATGCTTTGGCTCTCTCCCACTCTTTCCCTCTTTTTTTTTTTTCCTTCCCCTCCCCCATGAGTTTCTGTTAAGTTTCTTAGGATCCACATAAGAGTGAAACCATTTGGTATCTGTCTTTCTCTGTATGGCTTATTTCACTTAGCATAACACTCTCCAGTTCCATCCATGTTGCTACAAAGGGCCATATTTCATTTTTTTTCTCATTGCCACGTAGTACTCCATTGTGTATATAAACCACAATTTCTTTATCCATTCATCAGTTGATGGACATTTAGGCTCTTTCCATAATTTGGCTATTGTTGAGAGTGCTGCTATAAACATTGGGGTACAAGTGCCCCTATGCATCAGTACTCCTGTATCCCTTGGGTAAATTCCTAGCAGTGCTATTGCTGGGTCATAGGGTAGGTCTATTTTTAATTTTTTGAGGAACCTCCACACTGTTTTCCAAAGCGGCTGCACGAATTTGCATTCCCACCAACAGTGCAAGAGGGTTCCCGTTTCTCCACATCCTCGTCAGCATCTATAGTCTCCTGATTTGTTCATTTTGGCCACTCTGATTGGCGTGAGGTGATATCTGAGTGTGGTTTTGATTTGTATTTCCCTGATGAGGAGCGACGTTGAGCATCTTTTCATGTGCCTGTTGGCCATCTGGATGTCTTCTTTAGAGAAGTGTCTATTCATGTTTTCTGCCCATTTCTTCACTGGGTTATTTGTTTTTTGGGTGTGGAGTATGGTGAGCTCTTTACAGATTTTGGATACTAGCTCTTTGTCTGATATGTCATTTGCAAATATCTTTTCCCATTCCGTTGGTTGCCTTTTAGTTTTGTTGGTTGTTTCCTTTGCTGTGCAGAAGCTTTTTATCTTCATAAGGTCCCAGTAGTTCATTTTTGCTTTTAATTCTCTTGCCTTTGGGGATGTGTCGAGTAAGAGATTGCTACGGCTGAGGTCAGAGAGGTCTTTTCCTGCTTTCTCCTCTAGGGTTTTGATGGTTTCCTGTCTCACATTCAGGTCCTTTATCCATTTTGAGTTTATTTTTGTGAATGGTGTGAGAAAGTGGTCTAGTTTCAACCTTCTGCATGTTGCTGTCCAGTTCTCCCAGCACCATTTGTTAAAGAGACTGTCTTTTTTCCATTGGATGTTCTTTCCTGCTTTGTCAAAGATGAGTTGGCCATACGTTCATGGGTCTAGTTCTAGGGTTTCTATTCTATTCCATTGGTCTATGTGGCTGTTTTTGTGCCATGTATTTTTTATTTTAAATGTTTTTTTTTAAGTTTGTTTTTCTTTATTTTTGAGAGACAGAGATAGAGAGCAAGCAAGGGAGGAGCAAAGAGAGAAAGAGAGAGAGGGAGGCAGAATCCCAACCAGGCTCCATGCTATCAGCGCAGAGCCTGATGTGGGGCTATAACTCTCGAACAACCAGATCATGACCTAAGCCGAAATTAAGAGTCAGACGTTTAACCCACTGAACCACCCAGGCATCCATTTTATTTTTTTAAGTAGGCTCCACACCCAGTGTGGAGCCCAACTCGGGGCTTGCACTCTCAACCTTGAAATCAAGACCTGAGCTGAGATCAAGTCGGATGTTTAACTGAATGAGCCACCCAGGTGCCCTACGGAAGCTTGTACTTTTACAGTTTTAAACTCCTTCACCCACAAATGTGACTTTTCAATTTAAAATTATATTTGGGGCACCTGGATGGCTCAAAAAGTGTCTGACTTCAGCTCAGGTCATGATCTTGAGGTTCACGAGTTCGAGCCCTGCACTGGGCTCTGTGCTGTCAGTGCAGAGCCCACTTTGGATCCTCTGTCTCCCTTTCTCTCTGCCTCTCTCTCTCTCTCTCTCTCCCCCCCCCCCCTCAAAAATAAATATTTAAAATTATATTTAACTTTGAAATAACTTTATCAGGTTTTATTTTATATAATACATTAAATTCACCCACTGCAAGCATATACTTCAATGATTTTCAGTTGACTTACAGACATGTGCAACTCTCACCACAATCCAGCTTTAGAGCATTTCCACTACCTCAACAAATTCGATAAAGCCCAATCCCAGCCCCAAATCTAGGCAATGAATGACCTGCTTTTTATAGCTATAAATTTGTTTTTTATGGACATTCTATATAAAACTTTAAAAATTTTTTTTTTAACGTTTATTTATTTTTGAGACAGAGAGAGACAGAGCATGAACGGGGGAGGGTCAGAGAGAGGGAGACACAGAATCTGAAACAGGCTCCAGGCTCCGAGTTGTCAGCACAGAGCCCGACACGGGGCTCGAACTCACGGACTGCGAGATCATGACCTGAGCCGAAGTCGGACACCCAACCGACTGAGCCACCCAGGCGCCCCTGGACATTCTATATAAATGGAATCTTATAGTATATAGTCTTTTGCACTGGGTTTCCTTTACTTTGCATAATGGTATATATAAGTATTTTGCTCTTTTTAACTTTTTTTCTACTGTATGGATATACAACACTATGTTTCTCTACTAGTTGATGCACACTTGGCTATGTCCAATTTTGAACTATTATGACTAACATTACAATTAATATACTTGTAGGAGTCTTGTGTGGACATAGGTTTTCATTTCTGTTGGATATATACCTAGCAGTAGAATTGCTAGATTGTATGGTAAACTTATATTTAACTTTTTAAGAAATGACCAAACTGTTTTCCAAAATGGTATATCATTTTACATTCCCACCAGCAGTGTATTAGGGTTCTAGTTGTAGAGTCCTTTTTTGTTTTTTTTAATTAAAATCTTGTGAAGGGGCACCTGTGTGTGGCTCAGACAGTTAAGCATCTGACTTCGGCTCAGGTCATTATCTTGTGGTTGGTGAGTTTGAGTTCTGCATTGGGTTTGAGCTCAGAACCTGGAGCCTGCTTCAGATTTTGTGTCTCCCTCTTTCTACCCCTCCCTGCTTGTCTCTCTCTCTTTCTCAAAAATAAAAATAAAATATTAAAAAAATTAAAATAATTCTTATGAATGTGTTGTGGTTTTAATTTGCATTTCTCTATAATTAGTAATGTTGGGCATTTTTATGTGCTTCTTAGCCATCTATAGATCTTTGATTGAAATGTCATTTCAGTTTTGTACATTTTTAAAAATTGTGTTGCTTGTTTTCTTATTGAGTTGTAAGACAAAATGGTTTTTCTCTTCCAAGCAAACATATTTTGTTATACAAAATTCAAGTGGATTAAGTAAAGTTGAAAGGACAAGATTTTTCTCAAAATTCCCCTCTCAAAGGAGTTAGTATACATGCTTTTGTACTTTTTTCAATTAAAAAATACTAGGGGTTCTGCAAAATTCAGCTTTGGCTGTAAAATTTTACTAAACTGCTATTAGGTACTGGCTTCAAGAAGGCCAAAGATCTGAAAGACACTCAGCATTCAGGCCCCTCTGAACCCATGCAGGATCAGTGATTCTGGGCATGGATTAACAATAGAAAATAAACTGTGTATTAATGGCAATAATTCAAACAAGGTTGCCATTTTGATTTACTGTTAATTCCTAGGTTAAAATTCTTGATGTAACTGAAACTGGAACATTTCTTTGTATGCCTGATATGTTCAAATTCTCTTGATTAATTGAAGTACAAATGTTCATCACTGTAAGAGTAACATACCACAGATAATTAAAGATGGGGGTGAAAGCTGCTAACATTTTGATTTAAAAATAAAAATTGTGGGGGATACCTGGGTGGCTCAGTTGATCAAGTGTCTAACTCTTGGTTTTGGCTCAGGTCATGATTTCAGATTGTGAGATTGAGCCCCACATCAGGCTCTGTGCTGACAGCACGGAGCCTGCTTGGGATTCTCTCTCCATGGCTCCCCAGTTTGTATGAGTATGCTCTCTCTCAAATAAATAAACTTTTTAATTAAAAAAAATTAAAAAAAAATTTAATGTTTATTTATTTTTGACAGAGAGAGAGATAAACAGAGCATGAGCAGGGGAGGGGCAGAGAGAGAGGGAGACACAGAATCCGAAGCAGGCTCCAGGCTCTGCACCGTCAGCACAGAGCCCAACGTGGGGTTCAAACTCACAGACCGCGAGATCATGATCTGAGCCGAAGTCAAAGTCGGACGCTCAACCGACTGAGCCACCCAGGTGCCCCTTAATTAAAAAAAATTTTAAAGTTTGGGGCACCTGAGTGGCTCAGTCTGTAACAGTCCAACTTTGGCTCAGGTCACGATCTCACGGTCTGTGGGTTCAAGCCCTGCGTCGGGCTCTGTGCTGACGATGCAGAGCCTGGAGCCTGCTTTGGATTCTGTGTCTCCTCTCTCTGTCCCTCCCGTGCTCATGCTCTGTCTCTCTCTGTCTCTCAATAATAAATAAACATTAAAAAAATTTTTCTTAAATAAAATTTTTAAAGGTTAAATAGGAAAATATATTAAAAATTAATGTTAATATTAAAAGAATTAACTCTACGGAGAGCACTATAACTTTTGTGAATCAACAAATGTTTATAAATATTTAAATACTACAAGGCAGAATAAGAGAGATTAAGTCATGTTATAAGCTTTGTAGGACTGTTTGGAAAAGTATCACTCATACTAAACAAAGTAATCTTTAAAAGTTAGATTTTTAGTTTTTAAATTCCATTTGGGCCATGAATTTTTCTCAAAAAACTCTATTTTGCCCACATTGGAAGGAAAAAAATTACAAAATCATATACAAAAACTTCTAGGATAATTCCATGTTTGGTCCAAAGAAAATATAGAAGAGAAAAATACTCAAGAAAAAGGAAGTATTCCAAAATGCTTTTCTCTTCCAGTGATCACAGATGAAAGTGGGAGAATAAGAGTATCACATACAATGGTGATGAGGGTGATGAAGGAGCAGCCCAGTTGTATAGAGTTCTTAATAAAGTATTGATCCCACACAATAATATTAAACTTAGAAGATTTAACTTACAGGGGAGCCTGGGTGGCTCAATCTGTTGAGTGTCCAACTCTTGGTTTTGGCTCAGGTCATGATCTTGTGGTTTTGTGAATTCAAGCCCCACATTGGGCTCTGGGCTAACAGCCGGGGGCCTGCTTGGGATTCTCCCTCTCCCTCTGCCCCTCCCCCACTCATACTGTCTCTGTCTCTCTCAAAGTAAATGAATAAACCTAAAAGAAAAACTTTACAAACATTAAAAAAATTAAACTATAGTAATTTTTAGGTAAAATTTTAATATGTACATAGGCCAGAAATTTCATCCTGTATTGGCAATATTTGGCAAACACTGAAGAATGTTGTATTACTATTGATGATAATAAACAGTAGTAGCTCACATTTCTGGAATACATCCTATGTGTCACTTCCTGTAGAAGGATGCTATATACATTAACTCTTCTAGTCTCTCAAAACAACCCAGTCAAAGGAGTACTATTATTATTTCCATCTTACAAATGAGGAATCCAAACTAAAAGGATGCAACCTGTTTCAAGTCTAATGTCTAGAAATGTTTAGAGTAAGTAACTTAATCGAGGGCATTTTATAAATTACATATAATATATACTGCTATAATTGCTATTTGTGAAAAATTTAGAACACATCTTTGTAGGTATATGTACATATATTCACATGGGCATTGAATTCTTTAAGCTATTATCACTGGAAGTTGAATTATTCAGTCAAAGAATATGCACATTTAAATTTTTTATACATGCTGCCAAATGGGTCTCCAGAAAGAGGTACATGAATTCATATTCCTGCCAACAGTATATAAGAACTCCTATTTCTTTTTCTACCCTTCCCCCACTTGCTCTCTCTCTCAAAATAAGTAAACTTAAAAAAACCTTAGATTTTTTACAGTATTTTTATGTTTTCAGTGTTTAGAAGTAGACAGTATTCAGAATTAAACTGCAATTTTGATGAGAAATGGAGATCTCTACATTTTTCTCCCCAAATTATTATATACTCCATCATTTATCAAATAATCTATCCTATTTCTATTTCAAAAAATGTATTTTTTATGTTCTAAATTCTTGACATCTGGGTTTATTTCTAGACCATCTTTATTTGCAAATACTAAACGGATTTAATTACTGTAGTTTATTTATTTTATTTTATTTATTTGTTTTGAGAAAGAGTGAGAGCAGAGGAGAGGCAGAGAGAGAGAGGGAGACAGAGGATCCCAAGCGGGCTCTGGGCTGACAGCAGCGAGCCTGGTGTGGGGCTCCAACTCACAAACTGTGAGATCATGACTTGAACCAAAGTCGGACACTCAACTGACTGAGCCACCCAAGTGCCCCTAATTACTGTAGTTTGAGCAAGGTTTCTAATCAGGAGTGCTCCCAGAACTTTGAGCAGAATAATTCTCCATTGTAGAGGACTATTCCATAAAATGCAGTGCTCTTGGCATCCTCATAAATGACAGTAGAACCCCCCATCCTGTGGACCAGGGGACACTGAGCAATGTGTGGAGACATCTGTGGCTGTCACCACAAGTTTGTGGGAGAGAGAGCTCCTGGCATCAAGTGGGTAGAGACCAGAGATGCTGTTAAACATCTCACAATGCGGAAAACAGCCTCCTTCCCCACCCAACAAAGGGTTATCTGGTCAAAATGGCAAGAGTGCCAAGGTTGAGAAAAGCTGATTTAGACAAGCAAAAACACTCTCACTCATTTCTGAAAGTTCCAGATTCAGTTTGAAAACTACCAATTTAGAATATATTCAGATACGAGGGACACTTTCCAAAACTGTGTAGTGTTTCATTTCCAAATCAATTTTCAATCAAATCCTCGTATTTAAAAAAAAAAAAGGAGGGGCTATATATATTTAGGAATTGGATTCAAATTATCTTAAAGACTAATTTAAAAATAATTGAAATCTTTAATATACTTCCTCTTCCAATCTGGAAAGGAACATGTCTCTAATTTTCCCCTGAATCTTCTTTAATAAAATTCCAGTTTTCTTTAAAAAAAGAAACTATAGAGGTTGTCAACCTGTGGTCCATGAATTCTTAAATGGGCTTCAGGACTTTCACTAAACAGGCAAAATGATGCCTACTCAAAATGAGGTAGGGGTGTGTGTGTGTGTGTGTGTGTGTGTGTGTGTGTGTGTATGGGTGAGTGAGTGTGAGTGTAGGTATGTGTGTGAGGGTGTGTGCACAGGTGACAATGGTTTTGTGTATCCACATACATTTTTTTTTTGGGGGGGGGGGGAGAGTAGTTTTAGAGTTTTTGTCACAGTGCCAAAGAGTAAATGACAAACTTAAGGATCACTGCCATGAGTTTCACATTTCTAATTGTATTATTCCTAGATATTTTCTAGTTTTTCTGTTATCACTATTAGAATATTTTTACAAAGGGGTGCCTGGGTAGCTCAGTGCATTAAGCATCTAATTCCAGCTCAGACCATGACCTCGTGGTCTGTGAGTTCGAGCCCCGCATAGGGCTCTGTGCTGACAGCTCAGAGCCTGGAGCCTGCTTCGGATTCTGTGTCTCCCTCTCTCTCTGCCCCTCCCCCTCTCATGCTCACTCTCTCTCTCTCTCAAAAATAAATAAACATTAAAAAAAGGGGGGAGAGAAAATTTTTATATTTTTAAATAGATGAAACTGATTAGCCAATATTTTCATATGTGCAACTCATATATAGCCTTACTTACTGCTGCCAAAAAGTTTTTTAAGGTTTTGAATTTTTAAGATTGACTACTATACCATCTGTGAATAATAATTTGTTCTCTAAATATTTTTTTTTTTTTTTTTTTTTTTTTTTTGCGCAGGGGAGAGGAGGTGAGATTTAAAGCACTGCTAGATTTGAGGACAGTAACATATCCTTGTCTTCTTCCAAATTTAGATGCAGATTTCAATTTTTGGTAATAGGAAGGAGGGTTTGGGGCAGGTTCCCCAAACCAATCCATGGGAACACATGCAGAGTATCTACAAAATCTTTTTTAAAATTAGAATATATATGTGTGTATATTTTTTATATGGATGTAAAGAATTTCTGAATAAATATGGGAGTGACTGCTAATGAGTAGGAATATTGTGGGGGATGGGTGATTAAAATGTTCTAACTGTTCTAAAACTGACAGTAGTGATGGTTGAAGAACTCTGTAAATATGTTAAAAGCCATTGAACTACATGCCTTAAGTAGATGAGTTATATAGTAATGTGGATTATATCTCAATGAAGCTGTATTTTCTTTTTTTTTTTCTTTTCTGATTTTATTTAAGAAATCTCTATACCCAACCTGTGGCTCATACTCATGACCCCAAGGTCAAGAGTTGCATGCTCCTTCAACTGAGCCAGCCAGGTGCCCTAAAGCTGTAATCTTCTAAAAAGGCATCCCCTCTAAACATTAAAAAAAAATTTTTTTTTAATGTTTATTTATTTCTGAGAGAGAGAGAGAGAGAGAGAGAGTGAGTGTCAGAGTATGAACCGGGGAGGGGCAGAGAGAGAGAGGGAGACACGGAATCCGATACAGGCTCCAGACTCTGAGCTGTCAGCACAGAGCCCAGTGCGGGGCTTGAACTCACGAATCATGAGATCATGACCTGAGCCGAAGTTGGACGCTTAACCGACTGAGCCACCCAGGCGCCCCTGGCATCCCCTCTAAACTTTAACCAAAATAAATTCTTTTTACCAAATATTATATTAGAACATATAATTTTATGAGGTGGGGAAGGAATCAGAGCAAAAGAAAAAAAAATTGAGGGGGAAAAACAAAGCACCTAAGGAGAGTATGCTATTCTGAAATTAAAGTATAAAAAAAAAGGCTTTAAGAGGCCTTCAGCATGCAGTTCCATTCATCTCTGCTATACCATTTAAAAGCCAAGTGTCAGAGAAGTCAATTATATTCTGAGTTTCTAGAACCTAATATACATCAAGAAACATGTCTACTGTATGATTCTCATTGCTTCTCTATGATTATGCTCTTATAGGTTACAAAAAGTCATTCCAAAACCTTCTGCTCCTTGATGTTTAAAAATGTAGTTTAAATAATGAATACCAACAGGTTAGAAAGACCGGATATAAAAGCGTTTAATGTCTGGGATCAAAAGGGACTTTTTCTAGATAGTGGCTTCTCTCTGTGGGGATCACTCCTTTTAGATAAGGTGAGGGGTGGCATATTGGCAAAGAGAAGGCAAGTTGCTCTGGACAGAAGGCTCTGAAACTAGATGGATGGCACAGCTCAGTAGAAAGACTATCTCTAAAGCACTATGAGCGGACCTGGATTTTCATCACACCCCCAACATCACTATCCAAGTTACACACCCTCTGTCATTAATTTGTCCCAAATACGGAGTTTCTATAATGTGCCAGGCCCAAACAGAGAGGATCACTCGACTCATGGAACTTGAAGGGAAAGACAAACTAATAATCACATAAATAATCACATTTCATTGTGTTATAAAAAAAAATACAAGAATATATATTAGAATGAGGAATGAGGCAAGGTTTTCCAAAGAAGGTGAGATTAAGCTGAAATCAGCCCAAAGACAAGATATCCTTTTAGAGCTCTTCTGTAAATCAAAAGAGAAAGCATTTAAAGAATTGGGGAAATGTATGACACATACTAGGTACTCAATAAATTGTGACTACAACTATATAGCCACTAAAATTGTGGCAATAAAAATGCAAAGGAAGCTACAAATGTGGGAGAAATTGATAATGAAGATTAACTGAGGAAGAGAGACCACAAACAGAAGTGAAGCTTCAGTCTGGAGTAAGGGCTTTATGAAAAATTGAGAATATAAGGAAAAAGGTCAGCCTTCAGGAAGAAAACACATTTTGTTTTGCACAAAAGATTTAAAATGCTAGAAGAAAAAAAGACATCATATCTTTCTGGCAGCCAACTGAAAACATGTCAGGATGTGAAAGAGGATGGCTAAAAATGAAGATTTGAAAGTCACCATGTGATAGTCAACTGAGTGACACTTCATGCCCTCAGTGATCTTAAACCTTTGTCAAGACAATCTAGTTTTTAATTCAGGTATTAAAGACAATTACCATAAAGTTAAGTTGGAAGTTCTCTACATTGGCAACTTCCCTTGGATAAATCCTGTAGGTGTGATAATAGTAGTTTTCAATAGCTAAGCATTTATGTGGATACTGTTTCTTAATTCATAATTGTTTCATAATCCTTAATTAAAATGTCAGCACTTTTTGGGGTGCCTGGGTGGCTCAGTTGGTCAAGTGTCCAACTTCGACTCAGGTCATGATGTCACGCACGGTTTATGAGTTCGAGCCCCATGTCAGGCTCTGTGCTGACAGCTCAGAGGCTGGAGCCTGCTTCGGTTTCTATGTCTCCCTCTCTCTCTGCCCCTCCCCTGCTTGTGCTCTGTCTCTGTCTCTCTCTCTCTCAAAAATAAACATTAAAAAAAATAATTAAAAAAAATTTTCAGCACTTTTCATTCAATTGATGGTTAGAAGCCTTCCTATAATTAGATACCAGAATGTCATGAATTATGCTCAACTATGCAAGATAAAGGATCTATAATATAAATAGCTATTATGTACCATACTATCTATATTAGTTGTCACATCTAATTCTCACAACAATCTGTACAGTATTTTATCAAGTATTCTTTTTCTTCTTAACAATTTTATGTTGTTAAGTTCAATGGTTACTTCCATGATTCTAACCTCCATAAACTCTCAGCATCATTCCATATTTGGCTACTGAAGTTCAGGGACAGAGGCCTTCTTGAAACATATTCTTCTCTTAAACTGCCTAACTCTACAATCTCCTGGAAATGCTAGTGTGCTAGGATGCTCCTTTGCTGGCTCGTGAGGCCCATGCTGGGATAGCTTCCTGTTGTTGTCTATACATCAGTCCTAAGTAAACTCACCAGCTCCCATGACTTAAAATACTACCTAGATCAATAGTTTTCAGAATATGGTCCCTGGATGAGGAGTATCAGCATCACTTGGGAAATAATTAGGAATGCAAATTATCAAGTCCTCCCAGATGTAAGGAATCAGAAATTGGGAGGGGGCCCAGCAGCTAGTGCTTTTAACAAGCTCTTTAGATGCTTCTGATGACTCTGAAGTTTGAAAGCCAGACTTCTAGATTAGTGTTTTCCATACTACAGGTTGCAACTTATTAAACAGTCAAGAAATAAACTGAGTTGCAAACAGCATTTTAAAAAATGAAATAGAGGGGTGCCTGGGTGGCTCAGTAGGTTAAGCGACAGACACTTGATTATGGCTCAGGTCATGATCTCACGGTTCCTGATTTTGAGCCTCACATCAGGCTCTGGGCTGACAGTACAGAGCCTGCTTGGGATTCTCTCTCTCTCTCCCTCTTTATCCGCCTCTCCCCTGCTCATGCTCCCTCTCTCTCTCTAAATAGATAAACTTAAAAAAAAAAAAAAAGAAAAATAATAAAGTTCTTCATATGTTATAAAGGTAAGTAATATTTTGTGAAACTTTTATTTCAATTATATATGCATGTAAGTGTGTGTGTGTGTGTGTGTGTGTGTGTGTGTGGGCACATCTATACCCGATTGTTAAGTAAGATATAGGTTACCATGGATCACAGTCTGATTAAAACTCAGATCTATAGGATTATATGAGCTCTTTGTATGTCTGGCTCCTTCTTGTCACTTTGGTCTTATCTTGGCCGTTGTTTCCTATTCTACTTAATGTTGACTCCTGCAAAGCATTTATTCTCACTACTTTGTTTTATTTTAGTTATTCAGACTATTTATCAATATTTAATCTATCTCATTGTTTATAATCTTTCTCTCCTACTAGAATATAAGCCAATGAGAGAGATCTTGTTCCTCTGTCATGTTCCCAACACCTAGAACAATCTCTGCCCACCTATAATATCCACTCAAAAATGAAGTTTATAAAGAAGTAATTACCAAAGATCACCTAAGTTAGATTGTAACTACACTTTAAAATCCTATGTGTCTCATGTCTGTGACCTAATACAATCACCGCTTTCTAGTGGGCCTAAGGCTTGGATTCCAGCCATCCACTTCATAGTCCTGGACCATGGGAAAGTCAGAAAATCATACTTTCACAACCGTTAAAAAGAAATGCTTAGATTTGGGACAGTAAGAATCTGATAAAACAGTGAACCAATCTACTTTTAGTTTTGGATGGATGAGCAGAGTAGTCATTTAATAAGAGTTAAGGAACAAAGAAAAAAAGCCATGGGATCCACTTCACAAAGAAATATAAGAAGCTAGAGGGTTTAGGCTCACCTATATTTAAAATGTGAACCATCTAATACCCCATATGGTTCAAACCCTTCTGAAGAAAGGGAAAAGTATGCTGGGAAAATAAAATTAGGGAGCAAAACAAATGGAAAGTCATATTCACAGCCTAAATATATTTGCTGGAGAATCTGTGAAACGTTACAGTTGGATGACTTAACAATTAGAAGTTTTTTCTGCATTCAGTGTAAAATGGCGTTTCCTGAACCCCACTAATATGTGAATGTGTTTGTGCACATGTATGAAAAACATGTATGCCAACTTGGAACTTTGGGGAGGGTGCTACTGTCTTATGGCATCAAAGCCATATTTACTGGATAATCTTAACCACTTTGTACCTACTTCTGCTATACTAAATGAGATTTAAGTAACAGGAAGTATAGATGATAATACAGGCTCTGGAATCAGAGAGTCTGGGTTCAAATTCCATTTCCACTACTTACTAGCTGTGTAACTTTGGAACACATTCCTTAATTTTTCTGAGCCTCAGTTTCTTTATTTGTATAATTAGAGACCTCACAGGTTAGTTGTTAGACGTCAACTGAGTTAATAATAGATAAAGGCCTGACATATGGACACCAGAGTGTTTACTTGATATCACATCCTTATACTAAGCTCTTTAAATGCTTTTCTCCTCAGGTTATAACTACGCTGTGAGGAAGGTTATCATAAGACATCCCTTCCCCCACTTATAGATGAGCAAGTGTGAGCCATGAAGGAGTTAATTCACTTGTCCCTGAATTCACAAATAGAACTAGGATTAGAACATTGTCTTTATCACATGCCTAAACCAGATTTCCTAACTATGCAAATATGGGCATTCTAGCATCCTGGAAATTATGAATAACCAACAAGTATCTCCACTCTGCTGCAGCTGTCCTAACACCTATATCAGAACAAGGGATTATGGTACACATGTGCATACACATATCAATCATATCCATCAGTGTAACTCTCCAGAAGAGGTTGAGAACCAAAACACTACAGCACACTTGTCATATTTTGTTCCAATGCCTTTGTACACTCCCTTCCAAGTTGGTGACCCCAATAAAACTATTTATTTCATAACAGACTCAATACCGTTAGTAAAAAGCAGTTGGCTTTTAACAAAGATTTGTGGAATAAATGAAGAAAATGCTGCACGAGAAAGGGCTCTTTAAAACCACGAAGTGCAAATCAAGTTTTTATAAAGCCAACTAAATGATTATAAACATATCTATTTATATTTTAATCCACACACTTATTACAGTATTTGGGAAAATACCGTTATAAAATCAACTTAACAATAATTATTAGTAAGAGCTATAATACTTGTTGAAATTTCACTGTTTGACAAGCCAAAGGCTTTATCACCTTATTTTAATCTTCACCCCCAACCCTGGGAAGTAAGAACCATGATTTTTATACAAGAGGGCATGCTGAAGGTCGTACACTAAGAAGTCCTGCAGTCAGAATTTTAACTCTTTCGATTTCTCTATCAAACTCCTTTTTTAAATCGTGGAAGGAACAAGGTTATTTTTAAAAGAACATATATAAATACGTATTTCACAAACCATAAAATTCACCCATTTAAATACATAATCCTGTGGGTTTTACTAAATTCACAAAATGTGCAACCATCATCACAATCTAATTTTAGGGTATTTTCATCACCCTCCCCAAAGGAAATTCCATGTACAATAGCAATCAGATCTAACTGTATATACTTTACATGCATAAAAGAAATGCAAATTCTTTTAAATAAAGCCTCCATTAAATACATGTATGAATGTATATTTGATACAGCTAATGCAAAGAAAATCATGAAAGGAATTCTAAAGGAGAATATGACTCCAGCCTTCTGTAATTTTGCATTAGCAACATCACCATCGGTTTGAATACAGAAAGTCATCAAGAGCTGGCATCCACATCCAACTCTGCGTATTGTGGGTCAAAGTGCAAGTTAAAGGACTTCTTAGCATTTTTCCGTTCACAACCAAATAGTAACAGTAGGAGGAAATGTAGATAAAATACGGTATAACCCGTTGCCTTTGACATTCACTCTACTATTAGTATTAAAGGAGGAAAGTTTAGTAAATTAAGTGAAAAATTAAGGAGACGTAAATTTTCTTTTTCAGCATGATATGCTAATACACATTTTCTAAGAACCCACAGAATGGCATTGATAACTGACAACCATCATGAAAGCACAATTTAATAAATTCTGCATTCACTGCAAAGAATGAAAAGGAACTCACTGTTGGTAAATGCATATTCTTCATTTTCGTCACTGTCATCAGACGGAGCTTTATAAGGAGGTGGAAGTTTCATTGGAGGTGGAGCGGTTCCTGGTCTCTGAAAATGCAAAATTTGAGAGAAAGGTTAATTGCCTTTGCACAGTCCTCTTCCTCAATGACAAACAGGATAAGAAGATAATCTAAATATTTTGACTGTATCCAATTTCAGTCACATAAGAAGGGCTGTGAAACAAATACAATTTGTCTTCTTATATTTATGTTATTATGTAAGTGACCCTGTGATATAAACATACTACTATAGAAAAATAGGAATTCAAAGGCAACATTTAAGACGGTTGACCTGCCCAGAAGAATACATTCCTTTCCCCAGTGAGAATGCCAATTATATATATTTTATTTACAGTTATTAACCAAATAATTCAAATGAAAGACATTGCAAAATCAATGTAAAAACTATCCACTATATTAATTCTATAACTATTTAAACTGTTTACTCAATTGCAGAAGACACAGATCTCATTCTTATATAGTTGAAATGAAATACCAAGATTTTCTAACTGTAAAAATATTCATCTGTAATTTGCAGATAGTCAACATACACATTTTAAGGTTTTAAAAAACAAATCTTTATGATGAATACTTTTTTGTATTTCTGTAGACGTATTCTTTAAATTTAGCCACCAAATGATACAGCATATAAATATCTGCCTCAGACTTAAAGTAGAACAGAACTCTACGGTCAGATTACCTTCACAGAATGTAGACATTTTCTTGAACGCTGGGAAAAATAAAACATGCTAAAGTTTACGGAGAGATCCAAGCTGCTAAAAAGAATAGGAGCTGATAGATCCAAGCACTCCACAAATATCAAAATAACTAGATTAAGATTTGTTTGCTACAGGGTTTCAATAGAGTACATTCAATTATGCTTTATATGACAAAACCACTAATGGCAGGATACAATCCAGTAAATGTCCATTACAGAAAGCAGGCCTGTAATAAATTCCTCCAAAGCAGAAAACATTACCTGAGATCCACAAAGAAAAACACACACCCAAATTTATTTAAGATTAAGCAACAAAAGAATACAGAAGTGTGATCATGCTACGTCTTTATTCTTGCTTGAAAAAACTTAAAAGTGGGTTAACTGAAGAGTCAAGAAGTAAACCTTTTCCTCTGAACCAGATCATTCTAGGTCTAAGACAATACTTGGGACAAGGACAGACAGCTTTTAATATTAAGAGATATGAACTCTTGGGGCACCTGGGTGGCTCAGTCGGTTAAGCGGCCGACTTCGGCTCAGGTCATGATCTCGCGGTCTGTGAGTTCGAGCCCCGCGTCAGGCTCTGTGCTGACAGCTCAGAGCCTGGAGCCTGTTTCAGATTCTGTGTCTCCCTCTCTCTGACCTTCCCCCGTTCATGCTCTGTCTCTGTCTCAAAAATAAATAAACGTTAAAAAAAAAAAAAATTAAAAAGAGATGTGAACTCTTTAATGCCATTTAAAAAACATATTTAAGAGGAAACTGTTACACCACTGATTTTATTAAAATTAACTTCTACCAACACTTTTTTAATTTATTTTTAAAATTTACATCCAAGTTAGTTAGCATACAGTGCAACAATGATTTCAGGAGTAGATTCTTTAATGCCCCCTTACAATTTAGCCCCCCCCACCGCCCGTCCCACAACTCCTCCACTAACATTCTGTTTGTTCTCCATATTTAAGAGTCTCTTATGTTTTGTCCATCCTCCCTGTTTTTATATTATTTTTGCTTCCCTTCCCTTATGTTCACCTGTTTTATATCTAAAAGTCCTCATATGAGTGAAGTCCTATGATATTTGTCTTTCTCTGACTAATTTCGCTTAGCATAATACCCTCTAGTTCCAGCCATGTAGTACCAACACTCAGAATATAGGATAAGCATGTCCTGGTCACCCTATTGTTTGATTGTGGGTTGCCAGATACCTGGGGCATATTTCTACTGCTCATAAGGGAAGGTTGTAGGGAGGGCCAGGCTCTCTTGGTGGCAATGAAGGATGGAGCAAGGGACATACAAGGAGGCCAGGTGAATATAATCTCCATGAGAGCAGAGAATAGTAGTGTGGTATCCTTGGTTTCAAGAACAGTGCCTGGTATAAAGCGGGCCTCCCAACACTATAGTCCGAATGAGCAAATAACTGCTTGCCAGTCATGCTGCTTAGGTCTAACATATTAACTTCTAGAAAAATGACAGTAATGGAAAAGGTTCTTGTCCAATAGCATTGCATAGTAATTTTGTCTGGTAGAGATGCAAATTATTTTAGTCCTGTAAAAAGGATAACTCCAAAGGTTATAGCTTTATTGCCATGTCAAGATGTTAACCAGTTTTGTATCTAAATTTGAATCTTACTCATGCATTCTCTGAACAACTAATACTTCACTCTCTCCAATTCTCTCAGAACCAGGCTATCTTGGTGGTTCCCTCCTTAATGAGGTAAGTAAATAACTGGCCCTTGTACATATTACATAATTTCATAGGTCACTTGGGCTGTGAATTATTTCCCATTAGCAGGAGTAGTAAATGGAGTTTGGGTTTTACAGTCTGACAATTTAGTGGTATTTGAGGACTCATTATATATTGGTTCTACGGGGATCCATTCTCTAGGTTGAGAGACAATTGAAAATAGGTTGTTAGTCCTTATTTCCCTGTTGGTGTTTTTGTACAATAACAGGTCTTGAGTCCACTGGAAAGAAAAGCTTTCTGACATGAAGACCAGTGGGTATGTACATTTCTATCTACATTTGTCCTATGGCTCAAGCTATAGGGTAGAAGCCGAAAAATCTCTGCGTATCTGAAAGTGAGAAAAGCCCCTACCCTCTCATTGTGAGAAATATTTTCCTACCTTCAGAGGGTGCTAATAAATTAGAAAAAAAAAAAATCTCTTTCTGATTGGTTTATAGAGACTAATAAGCATTATTTAAATCTAATATTCCCAGTTTTCCAGAAAATAGTAAAACTAACCTCACATGACCTTAGATGTGTCAGCCTTTTAACTGAAAACCAAAATACCTTTCCATAGAAACCACGAACTCAGAGGCATTTTAATATAACAATTCAGATTCACAAAATCAAAGTGATTTGGTGAATTTAGAAACAGCTATACTTTCTCCCTAATATCCTTGATCTTACTGATGTGGAGTATAAAGCAAAATAAGACTAAAAACATTTATACCAATGTTGCATGATCCCCACATGTCTACATGCCACGTATGCATACATATAATATATAAAAGAATATCACAAATATTTACACATCGCAGAGTATTGTCAGCCAATTCTAAGACCTAGCACAATGTGGAGTAAAGTGATAGAAAACTGTATCACCTGTTACTGTTAAGAATAATCAAAGAGCACATCTTGTAACACTCTAAGTGCCACCAGGAGGGTCACAAAAGATCATTCTGATCTTTGCAAAAACCTTCATGAGGTTCTCCTTAGCCCCAGACTCGAGCAAGTCCAGATTTCTCACTTGAAATAGATGTGAGTCTTAACATCAACCTTATGAAGGAATAATTTACATACAATAAAATGTACTCATGGGGTGCCTGGGTAGCTCAGTTGGTTAAGCTTTCGATTTTGGGTCAGGTCATGATCTTGCGGTCCCTAAGTTCAAGCCCTGTGTTGGGCTCTGTGCTGATAGCTCAGAGCCTGGAGCCTGCTTCAGATTCTGTGTCTCCCTCTCTCTCTGCCTCTCCCCCAGCTCATACTCTGTCTCATTTTCTCTCAAAAATAAATAAATGTTAAAAAAATTTTTTTTTAATGTACTCAGTTTACGTACTTACTTGGTATAGATACATTTTTGTAAGTTTAACATGACTGTATTTTTTTTTAATGTTTATTTACTTTTGAGAGGGCCAGAGAGAGACAGAGAGAGAGAGAGAGAGAGACAGAGACAGAGCGAGAGCAGGGGAAGGGCAGAGAGAGAGGGAGACACAGAATCTGAAGCAGACTCCAGGCTCTGAGCTGTCAGCACAGAGCCCGACGTGGGGCTCAAACCCACAAACCATGAGATCATGACCTGAGTTGAAGTCAGACACTCAACTGACTAAGCCTCCCAGACGCCCCTGACATGACTGTATTTTTAAGGACTATTATGTTTGGTTGGACACAATATTTGCATTTGGGTAGTACATAAAAAGAAAATAAAGAGAACAACAGGAGACCACTTCTCTGTGAAAGAACATCTCCTACTTGTATCAGCGTCCATGACTCCTTTAGAAAAAGAGTATATGAAGTAACACTGAAGCAAGTTTTAGAAGGAAAATGCCAAGGAGTTACAAGCATATAGTGAGTATTAGTATGTCTATGAATCCTGATCTGTCATTTCACACTCTGTGATGAAAAGCAGCCAAAATTTAGATTTCTAGCCTACACCTTTCCTAGTATTTGGTTTCAGGTGACATTTATTGTCTCTTTTAAGGTTGTAATTCTAGAGAATAAGCACTGCTTTTGTATTGAGGAAATAATGCATAAAAGGAGTTTTATTTTACCTTATTTTATGAGAGAGTGTGAGCAGGGGAGAGGGGAAGAGGGAGGGAGGGAGGGAGGGAGGGAGGGAGGGAGGGAGGGAGAGGGGGAGGTAGAGAATTTCAAGCAGGTTCCACTCTTAGCATGGAGCCCAACGCAGGCCTCAATCCCATGGCTTAAGGACCATGACCTGAGCGGAAACCAAGAGTCGGATGTTCAAACGACTAAGCCACCCAGATGCCCCTAAAAGGAATTACTTCTAATGATGACAATTTTAAAGGAGATTTTTATTTTATTTTATTTTATTTTATTTTAATTATACAAAATTTATTGTCAAATTAGTTTCCGTACAACACCCAGTGCTCATCCCAAAAGATGCCCTCTTCAATGCCCATCACCTACCTAAAGGAGATTTTTAAAGAGATAATATAATTTGTAATCATCTGACCTCCCAACTTTGGGAAGTCTGTCTGCCTGTGCTCCCATAGTATCCCAGGCATGCTTTTTTCATCGCAATTGTACTTTTGGTTATTTCACTATGTGTCACATTCATCTGTGCACCTCTTGGAGTAAAGGTGCTTTGTTATTTTAGAATGTAGTATAGTGCTTAGCATGTAAACTATAATTTCAGATAAGAGACATGGTAAGGTACATCCTGTAACCACTGAAACATCATCCCGTAAGGGGAGATGCTGATACTGATCAGACTTCTCTCACTGCAAAGTTAACTCAGTGGTTAGTCATTCTCTGAACCAAAGAACTCAGCTGGACAGAACTTCACTGACTTTTGGTACTACCAAGCTCTAACTGGATTTTTTTTTTTTTTTCTGAATGCAAATATCCTGGTTTCTTTGAGACTCAATTTAGTTTAATGGAACAGGCCAAAGTTGGTAAGAATCATATATTTATCTTTCTCTTTCCTAGGATCTTATGTGGAATTATCCTGAATCACCTAACTACCTATTCCCCAAACCAATTAAGTTAGTAACCAGTTTATTCATATGTGTGTGGTTATTATCTGTGTCCCCACAGACTAATCCTTTCCCTGCTTCATGATTTCATCTCCCTGGACTGCTCTGCACAGTAGTAATGGGCCACACTATGGGTTTCCAGCAGACATTTGAGAATAGCTCAGATCTTTGAATCAAGATACAAATTAACAAAATTCCAACAACAGAATAGACTAAATATTCTGAGAAAACCACCTTAACCACACAAAGATGACAGATAAAATTTCAAAAATGTGTTTTTGCAACATATGACTGAAGCCAGAAACGACCATAAATCCCAAATCAGAAGGTCAAGTGGTGCACAAGAAGGTGGCACTTGCCCAGAGGGCATGTGCCAATTCTTGGTGACGTAAAGCCAGAGATTTTTTATTTTGTTTTTATTCATTCAACAAGTATGTACGTACTCTGTGTCTGTTAGGCACCAGGCAGTGTTTTGGGCAATGGGATAGGGCAATATTGAGATAGATGAGCTCCCTGTCTTCATGGAGTTTCTTTTCCAGCCCCCTTCCAATGCCACATTTAGTGGGTCTTCATGTCTTGTCCCCAAATTGCTTTAGGTGGCAGTCACTAAACTCTATATTGTTTGCCTTGCCCCAGCTAGAATGTAAGCTCCCAGAAGGGCAGGGACTTTTTGTCTGTCTTTAAAAACTTCACTGTGATACACTGACATAAAAAACTGCACACATTTTAAAGTATACAATTTGAATTCATCATCACAATCATGATAATGAATATAACCATCAATCCCAAAAATTTCTCCATGCTTTGTCTTAATCCCTCCTTCTGGCCCCCTTCCCTGGTGCCCCATTCTCATAATCTCCTTTTTGTCAGCATTGGTTTTATATTCTAGACATTTAATCCCTTCAAATGAAGGCTATTACTTGCAAAAGGCCGAGAAAGATTTCTGCAAGTAATGACCTAGATTCCTCCACATAATATTTCTAGAAGCAAAAACTATGGTCTTCCAGAATCTACATATTATCTGTGTCTACCAAAAGGTGCCAAAATCAAACTAGAATCCTGAACACACAGCTTATGCTGATAACCTGACTATAATCTATGTGATTAAAATCTGAATTCAAAGAAGGTAACCAACCAGGTTAAAACAATTCTATAATTTGGTAAGGGAACTATGCTACTTTTTCTTATCCTTTTCAAGAACCCTTCCTCCCAAATCCTTAAGGATCCTTGAATGATCCCCACATACATGTCTATAAATAAATGTTCAAACTCAGTTATAGCTTTTTTTTTTTTTTTTAAACAGGGTGAAACCTGCAATGAGTGAAGTTAAAGACAAATCGAACCAACAAACCAAAATCTTGACTACAGAAGATAGTTGGGATATTTCCTGACCCTGGCCTTAAGTTGATGTAGAAGGAAAAAAAAGAAAAAGAAAAAGAAAAGAAAATAGGAAAACGGTGTTCCCTGAGAATTTCTTACAAGCCCAGACTCACTCAGGCTAGAGACCTGAATTTATTCTGTATGTGGCTGAAAAAATTTAAAGCCAAAAACCAGGCAAATACAAAAAGAGAGCTGGACCAGACTCAGTGATATTAGATGAAATATATGTTATAGCATTACTATATAATGCCACATAGAGTAAAGGTATAAAAATTTAAAATATGTACACACCTAATAAATGAACTTTAAAAGATATTAAATAAAAACCATATAAGGGGCGCCTGGGTGGCTCAGTCGGTTGAGTGTCTGACTTCAGCTCAGGTCACGAGCTCACAGTTTGTGAGTTCCAGCCCCGTGTTGGGCTCTGTGCTGACAGCTCAGAGCCTGGAGTCTGCTTCAGATTCTGTGTCTCCCTCTCTCTCTGCCCCTCAATTGCTTGCTCGCTTGCTCTTTCCCTCTCTCTCTCTCTCTCTCAAAAATAAATAAAACGTTAAAACATTTTTTTTAAAAGTAAAAACTTAAAAAAACATACAACAAATAGACTGATTTTACTATCAAATGGGAGATTGTTAGATTGCCCTGACCCCCTTCCAAAATACATCAGTAAGTACAACGAATATCTGAGTAACTTGACTAACTACTTTGCCCTAGTGACTTTGTATATAAACCTATACCCAATAACTATTAATGCTAGGGGTGCCTGGCTGGCTCAGTCACTGCAGCATGTACTCTTGATCTTGGGGTTATGAGTTTGAGCCCCACTATGGGTGTAGAGAATACTTAAAAATAAAATCTTAAATTCTCTTATCCTATTCTTTTATGTTTATTTATTCATTTTGTGAGAGAGAGAAAGTGAGCACACCCATGGGGAAGGAAGGGGCAGAGAGAGAGAGGGAGAGAATCCCAAGCAGGCTCTGGGCTTTCAGCACAGAGCCCAATGCAGGGCTCGATCTCCCCAACTGTGAGATTATGACCTGAGCTGAAATCAAGAGCCGGACACTTAACTTAGCCACCCAGGCACCCCTTATCCTATCATTTTAATCACAAATATACATTTATAATAAACAGAAAATGTGATAGGCCATAAGAAGTCTCAGCTAATGCAAAAGAGTATTACATAGGAGCACCTGGATGTCTGACTCTTGATTTTGGCTCAGGTCATGATCTCACGATTCCACAGTTCGAGCCCTACCATCAGGCTCCGTGCTTAGAGCCTGCTTGGGACTCTCGCTCTCTCTCTCTCTCTCTCTCTCTCTCTGCCCCTACCCTGCTTGCACTCTCTTTCTCTCTCTCTTTACTTTCTCTCTCTCTCTCTCTCTCTCTCAGAAATACACTTTTTTTTTTTTTAAAAAAAGAGAGAGAGAAAAAAAGGAACACAGCTGCTTCCATTAAAAAAAAAAAAGAGTATTGGGGTGCCTGGGTGGCTCAGTCACTTAAGCATCTGGCTTCAGCTCAGGTCATGATCTCACAGTCCATGAGTTTGAGCCCCAAGTCGGGCTCTATGCTGGCAGCTCAGAGCCTAGAGCCTGCTTCAGATTCTGTGTCTCCTTCCCTCTCTGCCCCTCCCCTGCTCATGCTCTCTCTCAATCTCAAAAATAAATTAAAACATTTAAAAAAAATTTTTTAAAAAGAGTATTACATAAACCACAATCTCTGATTATAACTGAAATCCATGAGAAAATAAAAGGTTTTTAAAAATAGTCATATGGAAATTTAAAAATACATTTCTAAGTAAGTTTGGGTAAAAAAGACATGAAACGGGGACTTAAAAAAAAAACAACAAACCTAACTACTGAACAACAGAAATTCAACCTAAAATCTCGGAATGTAAAGAGGGACTTGTCTTAAATGATTATTAAAAAAAAAAAATGGCTCAAAATTAATAATCTCTATAACTCTCTAAAGATTACAGTGGGGAGTGGGGGGAGTAGAAGAATAAAAGCAAACAAAGTAAGGCAGTATAAAGATGAGAACAAAATTAAGCAGAATAAAGATAAACAGAGATGACTAACGCAGTTCAAAAATTAATACTTTAAATAGAGGAATTATAGGTGTGCCTGGGTGGCTCAGTCGATTAGGCGTCTGACTCTTGCTTTCAGCTCAGGTCACAATCTCACTATTTGTGAGATCGAGCCCCACCTTGGGCTGTGTGCTACAGTGTGACCTGCTTGGGATTCTCTCTCTCTGCCCTTCCCCTGCTTGTGCTCTCTATGTCAAATAAATAAACTTCAAAATACATACAAATATACATACATACATAAACACCTACATAAAGGAATTACACATTTGAAACAAAGGTAATGTCAACTATTACCTCAATAAAATTTTTTTAAGATAAATTAAATGAAAATTATCTTCAAAATTAATTAAGAAAGAAGTAAAAAATTAAACTATATTCACAATGAAAAAGAACTATGGATAGAACATATATAATTCAAGCTAAGAGAATACATAAACAACTTTATACCAAAAAATGTAAAAATTAAGTGATATCAGTATTCCCAAAAAAGAGCCAGTAACCCAAACTGACTCTAGAATAGAAAATGTGAATAGTTCCATAACTATTAAAGAACTGAATCAATATTTTAGATTTTCTCACATAGAAAAACACAGGCCCAGGGGTGCCTGGGTGGCTCAGCTGGTTAAGTGTCTGACTTTGGCTCAAGTCATGATCTCACAGCTCATGGGTTTGAGCCCTACATTGGACTCTGTGCTGACAGCTCAGAGCCTGGAGCCTGCTTCAGATTCTGTGCCTCCCTCTCTATCACTCTATGTCTCTCTCTCTCCCAAAAATAAGTAAAACATTTTAAAAATTTAAAAAAAAAAGAAAGAAAACACAGGCCCAAACTGGCTTTACAGGCTAGTGTGACCAAAGATGTAAGGAATGAATAATTACCATTTTACACAGAGAACTGAAAAAGAAGAAACATGCCTACCATCCATTTTGGTAGTCTCATCTATTCAAAAGCAGATAGGATAGTACATAAATCCCTAGCCAATCTCATTCCTAACCACAGATGCAAAAATCCTAAAAGAAATAATGCCAGAAAAATTAATGTGTGAAAAAGATCATGACCAGATTAAGTTTAACTCAAGAATTCAAGATTGGTTCAACATTAAAAAAATCTATTAATGTAAGTTACCACAGTAAGGGATTCAAGGAGAAAAATACATTATACATACACAATTATTTCAGTGAATGCAGATAATACATGTGATGAAATTCAATGCCAATGCCATTCGTGACAAAAAATTCTTAGCAAAATAAGAATGAAAGGGGATACTTCCTTAACCTGAAGGATTATTATTTTTTTTTAATTTTTTTTTTAACGTTTATTTATTTTTGGGACAGAGAGAGACAGAGCATGAACGGGGGAGGGGCAGAGAGAGAGGGAGACACAGAATCTGAAGCAGGCTCCAGGCTCTGAGCCATCAGCCCAGAGCTCGACACGGGGCTCGAACTCACAGACCGCGAGTTCGTGACCTGAGCTGAAGTCGGACACTTAACCGACTGAGCCACCCAGGCACCCCTTAACCTGAAGGATTATTACAAAAACTTACAGAACACATCATATTCAATGGTGAAATATTAAAAACAATTTCTTAAGAAAAAAATTTTTAAGGTTTATTTATTTTTGAGAGAGAGAGGGAGAGAGTGCAAATGGCAGAGGGGCAGAGGCAGGGAGACACAGAATCCAAAGCAGGCTCCAGACTCTGAGCTGTCAGCACAGAGTCTGACATGGGGCTCGAACCCACAAATCATAAGATCATGACCTGAGCCAAAGTCGGACACTTATCCAACTGAGCCACCCAGGCACCTTTATTAAAAGCAATTTCTTAAATATCAGGAGGAAACACAACAAAAATGTTAGCTATCATTACTTCTTTAGTAAACACAATGGAAGTTTCAGCAGATAGAATAAGAAAAAGATTGGAACAAAGGGGAAAAGAAAACTGCCTTTATCCACAGTGATTATTATTACCTATACAGAAAATCCAGAAATAAAAATTTACATAGTTATTAGAATTTGAGATTCACATTCTTAAAATTACTTTATGTACACTTATGGAGGACATAAAGATACTAGAAAGCTCTACATACAATATTTAATAAGTTTATCCTTAGGTGGTGGGTTTATGGGAGATTTTATTTGTTTTGTTTCACCCTTTTGGTTTTCCCAATGTTCTTCACTGGATTATTTTATTTTATAAAAGAATAACAGTATAATGTTGTAAGATGTTGAATAAATATGTAAAAATCAATTTTATGTCTATACACTAGCAACAAACAGAAAATGCAATTTAAAATATTTGAAAGCAACACAAAAAACAAAAACAAAAAAAATAAAGGCAATACGAAATCTAAGGGTATCTAGGAATAAATCAACTGAAAGATTTACAATACCTTTCTGAACTAAATTATAAAAATTCAAAGAAATAAAAGGATATACAGGAAGGTATACCATGTTAATGATTAATAAGACTAGATATCATAAAGATATAACTTCTTTACAAATTAATCTACCAATGACACAGTTCCCATCAAAATCCTCAAAGTCGTTTTTTTTTTTGTGGAATTTGACAAGTTAGAGCTACAACTCATATGAAAAAGAAGGACACAAATAGGTAAGACATTTCTAAGGAAGAAGAAATATGTAAAGGAAATTGCTCTACTAGAAAACAAGATTTATTATTAGGCTTTAATAATTGAGCTAGTGCAGCATTTGTACTGGGACATACCTGGGGAACAAAGAGGAAACTCAGAAGCCGACTCCCCCTGATAACCTGAGATAGGATAGAGGTTGCACTATAAGTCAGTAGATAAAGGAGGGCCTATTTTAAAATAGTAGGATAATTAGTTATCTTGATGGGGAAAAATGAAAATTACTCCCTACCAGATACCATATTCTAAAATAAATTGTAGATCACCTAATTCTACTAAAATAGAGGCGGGAAAACAGGAATGGATGACTGGTTCTGATCGATGGTAAGGAATGTTTTCTCAGAGAGATGACCTCTGAGCTTCTCCTTGAAGGATAAAAGGAAGAACAATGTGGGAAATGGACTTCCAGGCTGAGACAACAGTAAGATCGCTGTCCCAGAAAGTCCCAAGAGTGAGAAGCATTTTCTAGGAATGGACAGACAACCAGCCCAGCTGAACAGCAAAGAAAGACAAAGATGACAATGGATGACTGGTGCTTCATCACGGTTTTGCACCTGTTTCACTACTTTTCTGGCCTTCTTCATGGCCAGAACCAGATATATTCTCGGGAAGGAAACATTATTAGTATGGTCCTTCTACCCTGATGCTAATTTAAAAACCATTCTTATTAACTGCAGCTCAGATATGCAAGAAGACACCAAAACACTTTTTAAAGGTTTGAGAGGTTCAAGTTACCTTTTCTTTTTTTTCTTCGGTGTTTTGGTCCTGGTTACTAGCAATTATGTTGGCCTTGTTATGCACAGTAGGAACAACCTAGGACCACAAAAAAAAAGCGGGGGAAGGAAAAGGGATAAAACATTTAAACGTCACAGTCATCATACTTATTTATTTAAACAGTTAAAATCTTACTTAACTAAGTCTCTGACTTCATCTAAAAAGTAAAGACCTGAGAAGTAGAGTTCAAGGCCAACAATACAATTTGAAAAATACTACAAGCTAGATAACCCCAAATATTGTGTGTGTGCATGTGTGTGTGCGTGCGTGCGTGTGTGTGTGTGTAACATCAAAGAGCAGTAAGTTCCCAAGCTGGTGTAGATCCACAAAGTGAAGACAGAGAAGACTAAAAAAGAAAGTCATGACATCGACTGTCATCCACACATCTCAGTTTCCAAAATACATTTTAGGGGCAACCTATGTTAGTCTCTAGAACATGGGATGCACCATTTATTTGGTAGGTTTACCTTTTTCTTCACTGTACCCCAGTTCAAGTATGTTTTCTAGCACACTGTGCATACTCCATAACTATCTCAGCATCACTGTTAGCAGGAAGATGAATTATAAATCTAGTCGCAGTCCTGGATAAAAGCTCAGTGAGAGCTGGGATTTAATGATTGATCACTATTATCACTATACATAACGTTCAGGAAGAACCCATTACATGCTTGCACTCAATAAATGTTTACACATGAAACAGCTCCATTTCATAGAAACAATTCTAATTATCGATGGTGCCAACAGCATAGATTACTTTTGTACTCACTTCTTCTTATAAAACAATCCATGAAACATCTTAGGAAAATACAACAGTTTTAGTGATTTTTTTAAAAGGCTCCACGAATAACTAACACAAATAATTTTGCCATAGAATCTAATAATTAACATGAAGATTCTAAGAAAAAAATCTCCTTTCCCAGAAATGTAAAGAAACTGCCTGCCTTGGGATAATTTAAAAGCCAAAACATAACAACAACAACAACAACAAAAAAACCCCACCTCTGTCTGGATATAATTTAAAATTAAATTTTCTTCACCTTTACTATAGAGTCTAAAGACATAAATTAATTTTGGAATAAATGAGCAAGTCTCAGAAATGTTTCATTTAAATAAAAAACAATACTAATCACACATCAACATATATGTAATGTTTTGTATACGAACAGACACTGTGAGTGCTTAATATTTATACCTCTATTTATTTATTTATTTATTTATTTATTTATTTATTTATTTATATTTTTAAATTTTTAAAAATATTTTTATTTATTTTTGAGACAGAGACAGAGCATGAGCAGGGGAGAGGCAGAGAGAGAGGGAGACACAGAATCTGAAGCAGGCTCCAGGCTCTGAGCTGTCAGCACAGAGCCCGACGCCGGGCTCGAACTCACCAACCGTGAGATCATGACTTGAGCCGAAGTCAGATATTCAACGGACTGACCTACACAGGCGCCCCTATACCTCTATTTAATACACACCACAATCCAAGTCAGCGTCAAAAACTGGTGGGTCTACAGGCATGCACTTCCTGTCCTGAAGGATCTTAAAATATTTTGCCTCCCTGACAAGTCAGAATACCTATCCACACTGGACCTACTTTCTCCCATGGGAAAAACCAGCTGAAGTTGAATAGCAGAAGCTCTGGGGTGGGACACGATGTCAGCTGCCACTCGTAAGGTTTACTGTTTTTTTTTTTTTTTTAAATGTTTGTTTTTATTTTTGAGAGAGAGAGTGAGACAGAGTGTGAGTGGGGGAGGGCCAGAGAGAGGGAGACACAGAATCAGAAGCAGGCTCCAGGCTCTGAGCTGTCAGCACAGAGCCTGACGTGGGGCTCGAACTCATGGACAGTGAGATCATGACCTGAGCTGAAGTCGGACACCCAACCGACTGAGCCACCCAGGTGCCCCAAGGTTTACTGTTTTTTAAATAGCACAGAACTATATCTCTGTAAACATATCATTAGCAAGAACAAAAGCTCACCAGGATGACTGCATCCTCAAGGAAAGTAGAAGACTCCATATTTCTTATGAAAAAAACTACATTTTTATATCATTAATATGCAAATGTACCATCAGAAAAATTTAGGTGCCATTATGAAATAACGGCATTAGGGAAGTACAAATGGAATACAGGGAAAAAGAAAACAACACATGATAATAAACTTAGTGAACTGATGGGATGACCCCCAATTTCAAACAGGTTTGTTTTGGAATGTGGAAAAATAATATGAGATGCTACGGTGAAATGTAGTTATGTTATTAAGTCGAACAAAATTACCTTGGCATAAAAACTTTCTATAGAGGAGTGCAATATAAATCACGGGTTCTGGGGCACCTGGGTGGCTCAGTCGGTTAAGCGGCCGACTTCGGTTCAGGTCATGATCTCGCGGACCGTGAGTTCGAGCCCCGCGTCAGGCTCTATGCGGACAGCTCAGAGCCTGGAGCCTGTTTCAGATTCTGTGTCTCCCTCTCTCTGACCCTCCCCTGTTCATGCTCTGTCTCTCTCTGTCTCAAAAATGAACAAACGTTAAAAAAAATAAAATAAAAAATAAATTAAAAAAATAAATCATGGGTTCCGCTCTCAAATAAGCATTTGCCAAATAAATTTAATACACACATTTCTTTCTAGGATGCTGAAAATACAGTTGAGAAATTCAGGAGAAAAAGCTTAAAAAGGTCATATATTGGTGATATGCCTAACACATCCGTTAAAAGTGCAAATATAAAAAAGTAAACTACAACTCAAAGAATAAAAAAAAAAAAAGCACAAATATAAACACCACTGCTCAATTCATGATGTTGATGACGATCTCCATGTAACAGGGGCACTTGAGACACAGGGTCTTTGGGGGCGCTTGGGTGATTCAGTCAGTTGGGCGTCTGACTTCAGCTCAGGTCATGATCTCATAGTTCATGGGTTCGGGCCCTGCATCAGGGTCCGTGCTGCCAGCTTGGAACCTGGATCCTGCTTCAGATTCTGTGTCTCCCTCTTTCTTTCTGCCCCTTCCCCGCTCACACTCTGTCTCTCTCAAAAATAAATAAATATTAAAAAAAAAAATAGACGATAGGGTCTTTGATAGTCCCATTAGGAAATGACTTCTTTGGGGGTTTTGAGGAAAGTCTCAAAGTTTAATGAAAAGTGGTCAAAACTGATTAAGCATGTGGCTCTATTTTCTACTCCTGTGAGGGTCAATACTATTTGCAACAACAAATAAGCCAAAGAGAGCACCATTTTGCAAAGATATGAAACTTGATTCCTTTCATTGCCTCATTCAAACAGGAATCATTTTGTGTTGAAAAATGGAGTAAGTCATGGACATAATAATTAACACCATCACCTGAATATGTTCCCTTGTCTAGAATCAGAGACAGTTCAATGCTTGCTGAACCGAATGCACCATGTGGCAGTCTGCTGTGCCGCATTGGGGCTGAATGACTCGAGCAAGGCACAATGCAGAGAAGATCTTTTTTGAACAGTTGCAAGAAACTGCACCGTTTGTCATCTGAGTGAAAATTTCCACTTCAGCTCACCAGCAAAGGCTGGATTAAATGCTTGCTTGGCCTTTTTGGTTGACTTTATAACTTACTTAAAAGCTTTGAACATTTTTTGGGCAGGGCATTCACAAGTGGCCACATAAAGGTATAATTTGATTGGCTCATTCTAGCTCAAAACGGTTTCTTTAGAAGTGCCATTTGGCAAGGAATAATTTGGCCATTTTTCCTATTGAACTCAAGTTTCCAGAAATAAAAGTGATAGGCTCCACAACTTTCTCTTAATGTAAGAGTTAAAAAGTGGCTTCCAAAAACTTTGATTCCAAAAAAGACTTCAAAAGTGGATCCCAAAAAATTTCAAATGGTATCAGAGGGAAAAGACTTTATTCAGTTCACCTCTGTCAGTCAGTCTTGGACTAGGAGGGATCATACTGCAATGCAGTGCACCACAGCAGAGCGGTGGGGTGAGCGTGTAGCCTACTGTGTGCAGGGAGGTTCAAGTGTGGCAAAGTGTATCGATGCCCCCCCCCCCCCCGCCCTCAGGGCAGCCAAACATCTGTCTGTTCGGTTTGCCACCCGAATACTATTCTCTGTATGCCTTGACATACAAAAGGTTGAAAAACACTGCCTTACTTATTGAAAAGCATTTTTAGAAAACATGCAGTTTTTCTACTGTTCAAAAGTGCCTGTGTTTTGAACAGCTGTCTTCCATAAAATAAAGAAAAATAAACATTTCTTCCCGTTACAGGGCTTATGGGTGATATTTCTGCTGCATGTTACAATACAAAATACATACCCTGCCACTAACATTAGAGTTGTAATTCCATACCAAAAGAGTAATTTATTACAGAAGCAAGCGTTATGATTAAATACTGCTGGTTTTGAATTTGGAATGTCCAAAAGAACATACGACAATGCACCATGTTTGCATGCTTTAATAAATACACAGAACATGATAGTACCTCTAGAATGGTGTTATATCTGACCCCTTTATGTTCAAAGTATTTTTATAAATAAAGTAACTGGCTCAGAAAAGTTAAGTAACTTGTCTCTCAGTTAGCAAAGCTGGTAAACAGGGAAATCAAGGAATTGAAAACAGGTCGGTTTGACTCCACAGCCTGTGACTTAAACCAGTGCAAGCTGGAATGACTCAAATTTGGCCAAACGACCACAATCAAAGAAAAAAGGGGAAGGTGAATAACTAAAGAAAATAACTAAATTTTTATGAAGTAATGCTTTCTCTGGGTAATAGTAGGATCAAAATGAAAATAATGTAGAAAAAAACACAGAGGAAAAGCTTGGTCTATAGATACGCAGAGAGTATTTTTAAACGCTTTGAAAATATTAACTTAGGCTTACTCTTGGAGTGGACGACAAGCTCTGAACAACGAACACCACAGGATTTCCTGCATTCTTAATGGCCTCGACTGCTTCTCTGTGTGAGGCATTCTGCAAATCTACTCCAGACACCTGAAACACAGAAGTCACTTCAATTAGAAAGGCTGTCGAGTTCACATATATTAACCAGCTATGAGAACAGCCAGAGTCTAATGAATTAGACCAAAGCCAAAAAACCAAGATTGGCCCATAAAAAGCTTTGTTGCTTTAGGAGAACATATTTAAGGAAAATAACATTCCGCCTTCAAGACAAGCGAATGAGACAAACATCTTAGTAACAATAGCCCTGGTTAAATACAATTATCCAAAATAGGTAGCTCAGTTCATGACAGAATCCCAAGAAGCTTCTGTGCTGTGGTGTCACCTCTGCCACCAACACAGCACATAATTCTGAGTGGGGACAGGGAAGGGCCGTCTGGACTCTTCTCTCGAATTGAGAAGTATGATATTTTAAGCACACTGTCCATTATCACAATTGAGTAGCGGAACATCTCTCAAATGATGTTCAAAAAAGAACTATGAAAATATCCATGGGTTCTCTTACTAAAAGTGTTCTCTGTTCAGTAAATTGGGGTAAGTGTAAATAGCTCCTCATCATACAGATTTCAGAAAACCTAACATGCAAACGTCCATAATCTCCAAGAGCATTCTGTATTTACCGTATTTAACAGAACCAGTTTTTCAAAACGATAATGTAACAAGGCCTTGGTAAATGCAGGGGTGCCTATGGTCAGCAGACAATGACAGTTTGTGAATACTTTTTCATGTTAAGGAGACCAAAGAAATCGGAATGTAGGTGGATAGGGATGTGGGATCAAGGTTGGCTTTTGTGTTTGAGATGGGAGGTATTACAGTAATCGTGGTGCAGTGGAGAGGAAATGGATATGAGAGAGAGAAGTGACACCTGTAGAAGTAAATCCTTGGACACTGAGGAGGGAATGACTTCTGTGCTACAAGTTAGGCAGGTTGGCTTTAGACAGAAGCACAAACAGTTCATTTGTTGTTACAGATACAGTTAGGAAAAAAAAGATTTGGCACGCAGTGGCAGCAAGGGGAAGTTCCTTTTTGACTGCTTTCATTTTCTCCATGAAATAAAAAACAAGGACCATAAACTGAGCAGTTTAGGAGGTATGAAGGAGTTACCTCGGGAAGCAGGAAAATGAAATAACTAGGGACATATTACAGGATTGCAGGGCAGAACTAAAGACTCACTTGAGAAGGAGCTCATGAATTTTAAAATGAGACCAGACAGCACTGTTATTTTCTCCAGCCATGCCAGAGTCCTGAAATAAGCAAAGGGTTGCATTTAACTAGGATGTGGTTCCCCCAGACAAGTTCAGTAAAAGCAAAGGGGATCCAAGGAGCTGGAAACGACAAGGATGATCAATCACGGAATCAGAGCGGAGTGAAGAGAAAACTGAGCACCTCTGAAGCTGAGGGACACACAGGTAAGGGCCTGAAGGTATGAGACAGGAGCGTCGTATGTGAGAGGTCTGAAGGCAGGTGGGTCCAGGGGTGCCTGGGTGCTTCAGACACTTAAGTGCCTGACTCTTGATTTTGGCTCAGGTCATGATCCCAGGGTCATGGGATTGAGCCCTGTGTCAGCTCTGCACTCAGCATGGAGCCTGCTTAAGATTCTCTCTCCCTCTGTCCCTTCCCCTGCTTGCTCTCTCTCTAAAAAGAAATAAATGATTGGCAAAAAATTTTTTTAAATAAAAAAATAAAAAAGGCAGGTGAGTCTAAAGCACAGTGCAAAATGGAGAGGAGAGAGAGGTGAAGTCAGGAAGGCAGCTGAAGGCACACCACACAAAAGCCACGGCAGGAACTTTGGCCTTTTATTCTAACAGACATCTGGTGGGAGGTTTCAATGCTCTGTAAAGCCTTTTCCCATCTGAACTCAGGAAGGATGAGGATAATAGTAAATGCATATAGAAAAAAATTTAACTGAAGCTTAAAAGCAATCACAATGGTTTGATGAAGCTTCTTACGAATAACCTGATCCCCATGACATTCTACAATAAATGAGGTAGAAGCTATAAAAGAACGACTTCATCTTCCAATAATAACCAGCTTCGGTTTCCCCAACACAGATTTCCACAGGGTTAAATGTGAATCCCTAAAGTTGGGAAGTTAGGGGGGGAAATGGAATTCTGTTACAACAAAAAAATAACCTGAGTGTTTCTAAGCTGTAAATTTATAACCCAAAGTGTGTCCCATTCACACAAGACAGACCCATTTCTAAAAATGAAATTAAATTCCAATTTCCCACTTAAACAAATCTTCTCTACATGGGCCTAAATCCTTTATGCAATTGTGCAATTGTTTCAAGGCAGAAAGAAATATTAAGCTTTACTTAAAAACAAATGAGTAATTCTCTTCACGGGAAAAAAAGTAAACAAATGACTCAGTATGTTTGACAAAATAAAGATTCAAGTATTAACATTTCACATCTGGTGTGAGTTTAAAGAAATTTACTAAATCTGAGACACAACAGTGATATAAAAGTGTTGATGGATAAGTGAGAGAATACATTCATCTTACAGCAGAGAAAGATGAGGGGAAAACCCACAAAATTTAAGAAGATAAACAATGAACAATCCAATTAGGAAACAGGCAAAAGACCTGCACAAACATCTCCCTGAAAAGGACACATACATAAGGTGTGAAAAGTTCTTTATCATTTTCCATTGGGGAAACTCAAAACAACAATGAGGTATCACTATCTGCCCATCAGAACGTGCAGAATGAAAAACAGTGACAACACCAAATGTTGGTGAGGATGTGGGGAAACTGGGCCACTCATACATTGCTGGTGGGAATGTAAAATAGTACAGCCACTGTGGAAAATAGTTTTGACAGCTCCTTTCAAAACTAAAAATGGACTTACCATACAACCCAGCAATTGCATTCTTGGGCATTTATCTCAGACAAATGAAGACTTATTTTCACTCAGGAACTTGTATGTGAATATTTAGAGAAGCTTTATTCATAACAATAAGCCCAGAACTGGAAACTACCCAAGTGGCTTTCAGTGGATGAATGGTTAAACTCTGGTACCTCCACACCATGAAATACTACTCAGACATAATAAAAGGGTATCAACTGTTAATGGACACAACAGATTAAATGAACTTCAGTGAAATTATACAGAATGAAAAAAGCCAATCTCAAAAAGATACAGAATGCATAATTCCATTTCTGTGATAATTGTGAAATGAGGTAATTAAAGACATGGAGAAACAGATCAGTGATTCCCAGAGGTTGGGGATGGGGGGACATGAAGAGGGGAAGAGGAATGGCTGCAGAGGGTAGCACAGGGGAGTCTTGTGGTGATACGGTTGAGTTTCTTGATTGTGGTGGGGGTTATGCAAGGCTACACATGTGATCAAACTGGAGAGCTATAAAAACACATACAGTTCTACATCGGTGTGTGCCTAATTGGGAAGATGGAAATAAGGTCTGTGAATTATGTCAATAACAGTATTTTGGTTTTGCTATCGTACTATGGCTATAGTTACTGTTAAGGTAACATTAACATTGAGGGAGGCTGAGGGAAGAGTACATGGGACCTCCTTGTATATTTCTTTACAATTTCTTTCCCATGACTCTGTATTTCAAAATAGAAAGTTAAGGTGGGGGAGAGACCAAACAAAATACAAAACATATAGTTAAAAATTAAGTTCAAATATATCAGTAATCAAAATAAAAAATTAATCCGTGCCACTTATTTACTAGAAGATTATCAATATAGATTTAATAAGACAAAATCCCTTATGTATTGCTTACAAAACATACAGCTAAAACAAAATCACAAATAAGGGTGAAAATGAAGGAATGAAAAAAAACAAAAAAACAAAAACCAAACCAATGTACCATGCAAATACTTAATAAAGGAAACCACACCTGCCCCAGAAGGAGTAATCCTTTTAAAATATGTATGCATTCATCATCTTCTAATGGATTCTCAATGCGTTCAAAGACAACCTTCCAAGCTCTCTGTGATGTGGCTTCACTTTACCTCTCAGACCTTTTCTCTTCGCGCTCTCTTGCTCCCTTTAGCTACATTAGCAGTGCCAGTCTGCTTTCTGCTCCTTCAACACAGCCAGACAAACTCCTACCTCAGAGCTTTCGCCTTTTAGTTCTCTCTGCCTGGATCCTTCTTCCCCTATACATCCACACGGCTCATTCTCACGCTTCCTGTATTTGTAACCAACCTATCAGTTGCAATAACCACTTCCATTCCTTATCTTTCTGTTCTATTTCTCCATAGAATCTACAATCTAACACTCTACACATCACTTATGTAATATCTCCCCTACTACCATGTAAATGCCATAGGAGTAGGAATTTTGCTCATTTTCTTCACTGCCATGTCCCCCGTGTGTTTGAAATTTTCTTTTTAGTTTCAAAAACACAAATATAACCTAATATTTGTATATACAGAAAGGTTTTACACAGTTCTTTGCTTTAATACTCACAATCATGCTATGGGTTTTGAATTCTCATTTCCATGAGAATAAGGTGCGTTTAATAATTTGTCCAAGAACAAATGCAAAGTAAACAGGGCAATCAAGACTTCACCCCATGACCTCCAGTGCTCTTTTCACTTTATCAGAGCTGAAGCACCAGGGCTGAAGTTTATCATCATAAAGCAGGTGTCACGAAGGAGCAGATGCTGGGACTGAAGATACGGAATATGAGGTCATCCAATAAATGCAATGCAAAGAAATGTGTGAGGTTCAGACCTCAGGACATTCTCAGTGCCTTGATGGACCTTTTAAACTCTGCTCTGCAAACCTGCCACATGTGAACAATGGATTCGCCCCTCCCTCCAATGGAATCTGGGAGGATGTGCGTGGCTATTCCACTGACACATATTTATAAAAGGTAGAGCTTGTTCTAGGGAATCTAGTCAATAATATGGTAACAATGTTGTATGGGGACAGATGCTAACTACACTTGGGGCAAGCACTGCGGAATGTACACAATTGTCGAATCACTATGTTGTATACCTCCTACACCTACAAAAATTAATGTAACATTCATTCTAGATCAACTACACCTACAAAAAAGAGAATATTAGAAATTTTTTAAATGATGAAAAAAAATTACAACTTGTCAGACTGTGGGAGAAGCACAATGCTCATCACCTGCCTCATTCTGTTAAATTGTAGAATTGTTTTTTCAGTCAGCTGCGCCTTTGTGCAGCATTCTGTATGCTACCACCCTGATGTTATAATTATATACATATAATTATGCAAACAACATACAAACTAAGGCATGGGAAGAAAATACACCAATTGTACATACATATACCCCAACAATGAAGGGAGGACTTCTGGTTAAATATTACTGTCTTAAAGCAGGTTTCAAACGAAAACAGAATTTTAACATCATTTACCTCAAGTATTTTATCTCCTGTTTTAAGAGCATTTGTTTTTCCTGCTGGACTGTCTTCTAAAACTTGTTTGATAAATATACCTTTAAGTTCCTCTCCATTCTTCAGGCGTTTTATAACAGTTTGTCCACCAACAATACTAATACCAAGGGACACATTGGGTTCTCTGAAAATCTCAACACTGTAAAAAGAAAATAAATTCACTCATGAATAAGTTAGTATAACTTGTTGGACTGTCACTAGAAGTGTTCACTTTGTACCATATCCTTGTGACTCATATCTTATATGAATATATTTTTACAAATGTTATCAAAATTGTACCTCGTTCAAAAATTCTAAGATATTTTCAGTGATTTGGGGCACATGTGAAAGCCTGAATTTGGAAAAAGATTTCTAAAACAATAATTACACATCTTAATATTCTTAATGTTCACAGCTCCTACCACAATATATTTTCTGTAATTAGTTCTTTTAATCTATATCCATAACATTAGCAAAGAATGAAGAAAGTAATAAATGGGTGAAAAAAAAAATCAAGAAAGTCACATATATCATTTTGACAAAACCCACAAACTTTCATAATAAAATAAATTTCTGACCAAAAATCTTGTTACCCAAACTGTTTTTTCCAGTCAGCAGGTTTAACCTGTGGTTCTTTAAGTGGAGGACAGATTTTGCTCTTAAGGCTGGAAGTTGTTCTCTTTTCTTCCTACCTCCACATCATCTATTTTATTTTATTTTATTTTATTTTATTTTATTTTATTTTATTTTATTATTTTATTTGACAGAGAGAGAGCAAGTTGGGGGGGGAGAGAGAGAAAGGGAGAGAGAAATCCCAAGCAGGCTCCTCACTGTCAGCGCAGAGCCTGATGCAGGGCTCGTAACTCACGATGAAATCATGACCTGAGCTGAAATCGTATGTTCAACCACCTGAGCCTCCCAGGCAACCTGAATGAGCCACCCAAGCACCCCCACATAACTTTAAAAAATAAAGAATGGAATAAAACTTGCTCTTCCCTGGTTATGAATTTTGCTCAAACTGTACAGATGTGACCAATGATTAACTGAAATTTTTAAAAAGTAGTTCAGAAAACAGCTTCCAAGAGGGGCACCTGGGTGGCTCTGTGGGTTAAGCATCTGACTCTTGGATTTTGGTTCAGGTCATGAACCAGGTTAGTGGGATGGAGCCCGGGTCTATGAACTGAAAGTGTGGAGCCTGGTTCGGATTCTCTCTGCCCCTCCCCGGCTTGTGGGCAGCTCTCTCAAACTAATATAAACAAACATTGAAAAAAGAAAAGAAAACGGCTCCCAAAGACAAAATTCAGAAGTGCAAGAAGAAAACAGACAACGTTGGTAGGTATTGTGGCATTAATAACGCATGCAGAATAGAGCAGGTAATGGAAGACTTTTATATACTGTTAGCTCAAACTAGGCACAAACTTGGAACTAACACAAGGGAAGGAAGGAGGATAGAGATAAATTGACACATGATAGAAACCTCAACTGATGTTGTTGTTCACTTAAAAAAAAAAATAAGGGAAGGAATTTTAGTCCTTTCAGGGCAGTCCTACCTGCCTTCCTCAAGGATGCAGTAATAAAATATGCTTAGTCCATTGGTTACTACCATACATGGACAATTGCAAATTGCTTTCTCTGCAAAGGTATGATAAAGACTTTCCTAATATTGATTACAGTCATTTTGCCCAGGTAAAAATCTCTAGAGAAGACAAACTGAAACTAAAATTTAGGTCATTTTGTAGCAATGTGGATGGAACTGGACAGTGTTATGCTAAGTGAAATAAATCACACAGAGAAAGACAGATACCATATGCTTTCACTCTTATGTGGACCCTGAGAAACTTAACAGAAGACCATGGGGGAGGGGAAGGGAAAAAAAAGAGTTAGAGAGGGAGAGAGCCAAACCATAAGAGACTCTTAAAAACTGAGAATAAACTGAGGGTTGATGGGGGGTGGGAGACAGGGGAAAGTGGGTGATGGGCATTGAGGGGGGCACCTGTTGGGATGAGCACTGGGTGTTGTATGCAAACCAATTTGACAACAAATTTCATATTAAAATAATTTAAAAAAAAAAAAAACACCTTAGACCAGCCTAGATGTACATTATGGCAATACTTAATCAGTAGAGAACGTCTAAATGACAGTCTGAAAGGAAAGAGCAACCAACTGTGTTCTCCTACTGAGAAAGCCAATGACATCATCAACGTACATTCTTGGTGGACCCCAGTGGCTGAAGTTTGGAGTTTCTTCTCCTTCACCTTCTTCTCTCTCAGGTAACTCACTGAAGAGAGACAAAGGAAAAACACACATGCACCTTGTAAAACAGTGCTGTTAAAGGTTCTTACAAAGTTTTGAAGTTGAACAATCTATTTGTAGGTAAATAGTTCTTAATTTTTAAGGTTTAAAATATTTACATCAACAGTTAACTATCTGTACAAAACAAAAATACATTACTTTTAATGTTCAACAAATAATCCACCCGGCACCAGAAACATCACAGATTATAAACACTTTTATTGGTGACAGTCTAGACGCTATTTCTTAAAAATCTATGTGTGATTTGTACAACTTCACATTTGTTTCATGATCAAGGTACAAAATATTATAACATATATTCCTTAAAACTTGGTCCTGATCGACAAGCAAAGAAAACACTCCAGCATAAACCAACATACGTAGCTGAAATGGCTAAACAGGAAACACAATCCCTCTTTGTAGATCTGTCATCCTGGCGCTAAGTAACTCCCCTGTGATGTGTATCCCATGAACGTTTTGTGTCATTATCCATCACTTTGCAGTTTGCAGAGAGATTTCCTTCTGGTAGATCTAATTTGATCCTCCCACCTACCACTGCCATACTTTCACCCATCAAGTCATGCTGGTATGGAAGTGATAACATAAAATGCTGAATTACAGGGGTGCCTGCAAGGCTCAGTCAGTTAAGCATCTCTTTTTTAATGTTTATTTATTTTTGAGGGGGAGGTTAGAGGGGCAGAGAGAGAGGGGGAGAATCTGAAGCAGGCTCTAGGCTCCAAGCTGTCAGCGTAGAGCCCAACATGGGGCTTGAATGTGCAAACCGCAACCTGAGCTGAAGTAAGACCAAGCTACCCAGGTGCTACAAGCATCCAACTCTTGATTTTGGCTCAACTCATGACCCCAGGATCATGGGATCGAGCCCCATGTCAGGGCTTGGGATTCTCCCTCTCTGCCCCTTTCCCTCCTCAAAATAAATAAACTTAAAAAAAAAAAAGATCCTTTTAAAAATGCTGAATTACAAAGTACTTATAAAGGTAATGCTATCTAATAGGGTAGAGACATTACCATATATTATCTGGAAGAGTACTCCTAAGAGTACTCCTAAGCCCCAGTCTAACCCGCACCATGAAATGCGTGTGTGACTCTGGACGACCACCTGAGATAATAGGTCTGAAGGGTACATTTTATTACTCTATACAAAAATGTAGGTACTACCTCTTCCATTTCACATTCACAAAAACCCTGTGAAGCAGGCACTGCAGGTCATATTATTATTTTATTCTTCCACTTGAGGAACTGAAGCTCAGGGAAGGCTGCCACGTAACTACACAACCTCCTCACAGTATCCAAATCTGCGTTGCAGCCTAAACATTTCAATGCTCTATTTTTCTCTGAAGTCTCAAATGAGTCCTATAAATAGCAGCAAAACTCCAAACCCACCTGCGTGTCTACAGACAGACTTTCTAGGGTAGAATGGTTTCAGGCTGAATGAAAAAGAGAATACCGAAAGAATCCAAGTATTAGTTAAGAAATTGGAATCATTAGGGGTCGTTAACATCTCACCTATTCCCAGATGGTTTTGTTGCCTCAGCCAGTCAATGATTTCATGATTAAGAGCATCACAGTATTCAAGGAAAAAGAGTTTGGCAGATACTTGCCAATTACTTATCTAATGTCCTCTTCCTCCTTCCTTACCAACATAACTTCTCCTTTATTCCAGGTGGCACTATGCCCAGATTTAAAGAAATACATTTTCTGGACTTCCTTTCAGCTAATGTTAACTGGGAGCTACAGTTCTGAAATGGAAGTACAAGTCCCCAGAGATTTCCAGAAAAACTCATTACATGGAGAGAGAATCATCTGGCAGGAGCCTTTCATGCTACGACCTTCCCTTTCTTCTTGCCTAGAAGGCAGAGATGATATTGGCAGTGAAGCATGCATTTTAAAATCATGAAGAAACAGTGACTAAAGCAATGCATTAAAGACAGCAGAGCAGAAAGAAGGTGTTTAAGACCCCAGCAGATCACCTTCTTCAGGGGTTTTTACATGAAAAAAATTACAGCCCCACTTGGTTAAGCCACCCCAAGTGGAGAGTTTTATAAGCAGCTGAATGCAATCCCTACAGGATACCCAGGATTCTACCAATTTAAGCAAAGTTTTCATATTATCACATCATATTATTCTTTGCACATGTGCATAGATGTTCATTGAATAGCTGTAATAGCAGAAGCTTTCATACTTTGATTACCCTATGTAACAGTAACAAGGATTAAATGACGTGACTGCCATTTAGTGGAAGCTTAATATTCATTTCCTTTACAATTTTTTTCATTTGAATTTCTACCAAAAATTTTCCCCATGTATTGTAATCTTTCTTTTTTTATTTAACAGCATCCTAATAGCCCATACTATTGATGTAATTTATCTGCCATCCCAAATATGATACTTTACATTATATCCTGGTTTTCAGAATATGGACATTACTGTAAGGAATATTGTCATGCTCTATTTTAGAATTCCCCTTTAAATATTAACTGAGGATTAAAAATTAAAAATCCCCAAACAAACCAACATTGAAACTTTCCTTCTATTTTCTACTTTCCTGTATCCCCAATCATGACAGGTGTGATAATAAGACATAAATATTTGGTCTAATTAAGGACACACCTCGGGCTGACTAAGCCTTTCCAGAGAGGCAAGTGCTTGCATCATGCTCACCATCAGCCACGCTCCAGAGAGCCACTGACTCTTGGGAGGAGAGTTCTCCATGAGTCTGATGCCTGGTGTTCGCAGCAGATGTCCAGGGACACCCTTTGATTGCCTGGCTTTGGTGGATGAAGGGTCTTGCATTGTTGGGTTCCAGAGGACTATGGCAATCAGAGGACCATTCTTGGTAGGCTACCATCACCAGGGCATTTCAAAGATGGCAGACTGAGGCATATGTCCCAGGCTTTCTGTGAAAAAGGTCACTTTGCTCGTCCTGGAGCTTTGGACTAAGGGGCAGGATTCAGGTTTGGCACACATCCAGTGCCCTACAGAGTGGCTCTAAAGGAACATAGGCTGTGAACACCACCTTGGCACTTTCCATCTGCTTTGCTCCAGCTTGCTGGTATCTCCCCAAAAGGAGCTTATAAACATTCTTCTGGAGCCCAAATTTTTGTGACTGCCACCCAAGGCACACCTCAGATTGCCTGTCTTTGGTGGCCAGTGGGGCTTACACATGTGGTCCCTCAGGACCATATACATTTGCATATTTCTAAAGCTGCTGCCTAAGGGTTTGGCTTCTGGTCAAAGCCTGATTCTCCCCTTTTGGACACTGACAACCTCAGTTGAGGCACATCCTCAACTACTAGGAGCTATTAAAAATACAACAGCCTGCTTGAACAAGCACAGAAATTTGGGAAACAACCAAGAGCTGTGGTAGGGCTGAATGAAAAGTTTCACCTCCTACACAAGGCCACTCTTTCTAGACTGGGAGAGGTGGCAGTTTCATCTACTGTATAGAAACCAACACAGAAAGTCAAGCAACATGAAGAAACAGAGGAATGTTCCAAATGAAATTTAAAAAAACCTCAGAATGCCTAAGTCAAAAGGAGATAAGCAATATACCTGATAAAGAGTCCAAAGTCATGGTCATAAAGATGATCACTGAAGTTGAAAGAATGGATGAACACAATTAAAACTTCAACAAACACATAGAAAACATAAGAAAGTACCAAACCAGTCACAGAGCTGAAGAATGCAATATGTGAACTGAAAAATACACTACAGGTATTCAATAGCTGACTAGACAAAACAGAAGGATCAATCACCTCAAAGACAAGACCAACCAAAGAAGCAAAAGGAAGAAAGGATAAGAAAAAATTAAAATAGCTTAAGGGACTTATAGGACAACTTCAAATAAACTAATATTCACTTTTTATAGGGCTCCCAGAAAGAGAAAAGAAAGAGAAAGAGGTAGAAATTTCATTTGAGGAAATAATGGCTAAAACTTCCTTACAATGGGAAATGAAATAGCCATCCAGATCCAGGAAGCCCAGAGAGTTCCAAACAAGTTGAAACCAGAGAGACCCACAACAAGACATGTTATAATTAAAATGTCAAAAGTTAAAGACAAGGGAAGAATATTAAATGTAGCAAAAGAAAAAAAACCTTGTTAATATTAAAAAAAAAACCCACTCCCCATGATAAGATTGCCAGCAAATTTTTGAGCACATGCTTTATAGGTCACAAGGGAATGGCATGATATATTCAAAGTGTTGAAAGAAAACACTTGAAACCAAAAATACTCTATCTGGCAAAATGATCATTCAGAATTGAAGAAGAGATAAAGAGTTTTCCAGACAAGTAAAAACTAAAGGAGTTCATCACCACTAAACTGGCCTTACAAGAAATCTTAGAGGGGCTTCTTTAAGCTGAAAAGAAAGAGTGTTAATTAGTAACGAGAACACATGTGAAAGAACAAATCTCACTGGAAAAGTAAATATATAATAAAGGTCGTGGATTATTTATAAAGCTAGTATGAGGGTTAAAAGAAAAAAATAGTAAAATAACTATGATTACAATAATTAGTTAAGGGACACACAAGATAAAAATATGTAAACTATGATATCAAAAACATAAAACATGGTTGGGAGTAGTAAAAAGATTGAGCTTTAGAATGGGATCAAATGTAAGTTATTATCAACTTAATGTAGACTATTATAGATGTAAATTGTTATATGTAAGTCTCTTGGTAACTACAGGCCAAAAACCTATAGTAAATACACAAAAGATTTAAAAATATAAGCATACCACTGAAGAAAGTCACCAAACCACAAAGAAAATAAGAGAAGAAAGGAACAGAGAAAAACTACAAAAACAGATAGAAAACAATTAACAAAATGGCAATAAACACATACCTCTCGATTACTACTTTAAATGTAAATGTACTAAAATCTCCAAAGACACAGAGTAGCTGAATGAATGAAAAAACAAGACCCATCTACATGCTACCTACAAGACTCCTTTCAGATGTAAAGACACACAGAATGAAAGTGAAGAAATGAAAAAGTATATGCCATGTGATGGAAACTAAAAGAAAGCTGGAGCAGACATACTTCTATCAGACAAAATAAACTTTAAAACAAAGATTAAGAGACAAAGAAGGATGTTATGTCAGGATAAAGTAATCAGTCCAATAAGAAAATATAACATTAATATAGAACACAGGAGCACTTAAATATATTAAGCAAACATTAATAGACCTAAAGGGAAAAATAGTGATACAATAACAGTAGGGGACTTTAGACCAAAAAATCAATAAGGAAACATCTACCTCAAATGACATGTTAGACCAGGTGAATTTAACAGATACATACAGAATATACCATTCCAAAAGCATTAGAATACACATTCTTCAAGTGCACATGGAGTATTTCCTAAGATAGATCATATCTTAGGCCACAAGTTTTTTTTTTTTCTAAGTTTATTTTTGAGATAATACATGCAACACAAGTGGGGGAGGGGCAAAGAGACAGGGGGACAGAGAATCTTAAGTGGGCTCTGCTCTGACACCAGAGAGCCCCATGCAGGGCTCAAACGCATAAACCCTGAGATCACGACCTGAGCTGAGGTTGTATGCTTAACTGACTGAGCCTCACAAAACAAGTCTTAATCATTTAAAACAAAATTTTTTTAACATTTTTATTTATTTTTGAAAGACAGAGACAGAGCACAAGCAGAAGAGGGAGACACAGAATCCAAAGCAGGCTCCAGGCTCTGAGCTGTCAGCACAGAGCCTCACAGAGGGCTTAAAGCCATCAACTGTGAGATCACTGACCTGAGCCGAAGTCGGACGCTCAACTTACTGAGCTACCCAGGCACCCCACAAGTCTTAATCATTTAAGATGACTGAAATTAAATGAAGCATCATTTCCATCTGCAATGGTATGAAACTAGAAACTAGAAAGTTCATAAATATGTGGAGATTAAACAACATTCTTTGACCCACTGGTCAATCCAAAGAGAAATAAAAGAAAATGAAAGAGAAATTTTTAAAAAATGAAAGAAAAAAATGAAAAAGAAATACATTGAGATAAACAAAAATGGGAATTTAACATACCAAACTTTATGTGATGCAGCAAAAACAGTTTTAAGAGGAAAGCTCATAGCAATTAATGCCTACCTCAAGAAACAAGGAAAGTCTCAAACAACCTAACTTTTACACATGAAAAAACTAGAAGAACAAATGAAGCCCAAAGTTTTTAGAAGGAAGGAAATAACAATGATTAGAGCAGAAATAAATGAAATAGAGACTAAAATGATAATGGAAAAGACCAATGAAACTAAAAGCTGGTCTTTGAAAAGATAAACAGAATTGACAAACCTTTGGCTAGACTACTCAAGCAAAGAAGAGGTCTCAAATAAAATCAGAAATGCCACTGATGCCACAGAAATACAAAGAATCATGAAACTACTATGAACAAGTATATGCCAACAAATGGGACAACCTAGAAGAAATAGATAAATTCCTAGAAACATACAATCTTTCAAGACTGAATAAGGTAGAAATAGAAAACCTCAATAGACCAATTACTAACAAGGAGATTCAATTGGTAATTGAAAGCCTCCCAATAAACTAAAATTCAGAACCAGAAGGCTTCACTAGTGAATTCTACCAAATATTCAAAGAAAATTTATTACCAATCCTTCTTAAAATTTTCCAAAAAATGAAGGGGGTGAACTCTTCCAAACATATTTTACAGGCCAGCATTACCTTGGTACCAAAACCAGACAAAGATACAAAGATGCAAAAATCCTCAACAAAATATTAGCAAACCAAATTCAACAATACATTAAAAGGATCATACACCACAATCCAGTAAGATTGATTCCAAGGATGCAAATATGGTTCAACCAATCACAAATCAATGTGATACACTACATTAACAAAATGAAGGCTAAAATTCATATGATCATCTCAATAGACGCAAAAAGACCATCTGACAAAATTCAACATCCGTTTATAATAACAACTCTCAAAAAAGCAGGTATAGAGAAAATGTACCTCAACATAAATGCCATATATGACAAGCTCACAGCTAACATCAGACCTAACAGTGAAAAGCTAAAAGCTTTTCCTTTAAGATAAGGAACAAGACAAGAATGACCACTCTTACCACTTTTATTCAAAAAAGAAACCAAAGGCATCTAAATTGGAAAGGAAGAAGTAAAACTCACTATTTGCAGATGACATGATATCATATATAGAAAATCCTAAAGACTCTATCAAAAAGAAGTTAGGATAAATGAATTCTGTAAAGTTTCAGTATACAAAATCAACATGCAAAAATCAGTTGTGTTTCTTTACACTAATACAAAGTATCAGAGAGAGAAATTAAGAACAAATCCATTTACAATTCAATCAAAAGGAATAAGATACCTAAAAATAAAATTAACCAAGGAGATGAAAGACCTGTTGAAAACTACAAGACCTGTTGAAAGACCTATTGAAAACTACAAGATATTAATGAAAGAAACTGAAGACACAAATAAAAGATATTCCATGCTCACGGATTAAAAATATTAATATTTTTAAAATGTCCATGCTACCCAAAGTAATATACAGATTCAATGCAACTGCTATTAAAATCCCAGTGGTACTTTTCACAGAAATAGAATAAACAATACTAAAATTTATATGAAACCTCAAAGACCTAGATTAACCAAAGCAATCTTGAGAAAGAACAAGGCTGGAGGTAACATGCTTCCTGATTTCAAACTATATTACAAAGCTATAGTAATTAGAACAGTATGGTACTGGCATAAAAAGAAACACATACATCAATGGAATAGAGTCCAGAAATAAACCCACACTTAGATCATCAATTAATTTACAACAAAGGAGCCAAGAACATATAGTGGGGAGAGGATGGTCTCTTCAATAAATGGTGTTGGGAAAATTGCACAGCCACACACAAAAGAATGAAACTGGACCACTATCTCACAACATATACAAAAATTAACCCAAAATGGATTAATGACTTAAATATAAGACCTGAAACCATAAAATTCCTAGAAGAAAACATAGGTGGTAAACTCCTTAACATAGGTCTTAGTCATGATTTTTGTAATCCAACGCCAAAAGTAAAAGGAACAAAATCAAAAGTAAACAAGTGGGACCACATCAAACTAATCAGTAAACAATAAACAAAATGAAATGGCAACCTACTGAATGAGATAAAATAATTGCAAATCATATATCTGATAAGAGAATAAAACCCAAAATATGTAAAGAATTCATACAACTCAATACCAAAAAGCAAACAATCCAATTAAAAAATGGGCAGAGGGGGGCGCCTGGGTGGCTCAGTCTGTTAAGTGTCAGACTTCGGCTCAGGTCATGATCTCGCAGTCTGTGAGTTCGAGCCCCGCGACGGGCTCTGTGCTGACAGCTCAGAGCCTGGAGCCTGTTTCAGATTCTGTGTCTCCCCCTCTCTCTGACCCTCCCCCGTTCATGCTCTGTCTCTGTCTCAAAAATAAATAAAAACATTAAAAAAAAAATTAAAAAAAAAAAAATGGGCAGAGGATCTGAAGAGACATTTTTTCCCAAAGACGACATACAGATGACCAACAGGTACATGAAAATTTGCAGAGAAATGCAAATCAAAACTACAGTGAGGTATCACTTCACATCTATTAGAATGGAAATTATCAAAAAAGCGAGAAATAACAAGTGCTGATTGGCAAAGATATGGAGAAAAGGGAACTTCTGTACACTGTTGTTGGAAATGTAAATTGATGCAACCATTATGGAAAAAGTATGGAGGTTCTTCAAAAATTTAAAAATACAATCACTATATGATCCATCAATTTCACTTATGAGTATTTAGCAAATAAATAAATAAATAAATAAAAATTTAAAAAAAGAACACACTGATACAAAAGATACATGCACTCCCATGTTCATGTGTAGCATTATTTATGATATTTATTTATGATAGCCGAGATACAGAAAGAGCCAAAGTGTCCATTGATAAAGAAATCATGGAATTTAAAATGGAATATTATATAGCCATCAAAGGAATGAAATCTTGTCATTTGAGACAACATGGATGAAACTTGAGGGTATTATGCTAAGTGAGATAAATCAGACAAACAAAGATAAATACCATATGATCTCTCTTATATGTGGAATCTAAAACAACAGGGGTGCCTGGGTGGCTCAGTTGGTTAAGCGTCCAACTCTTGATTTCACCTCAGGTCATGATCTCATGGTTCATGGGATTAAGCCCGGCTGACAGCACAGGGCCTGCTTGAGATCCTCTCTTTCCTTTTCTCTCTACCCTTCCCCCATTGTGTGCGTACTCCCTCTCTCTCTCTCAAAATAAATAAACATTAAAAATAAAATAAACAACAACAACAACAAAAAAGCTCACAGATACAGACAACAACAGATTGGTAGTTGCAAGAGGCAGGGGTGAGAGATAGAAATGGGTGAATTGTTTTTGTGTTGTTTTAGTTTATTATTTTTTAAATGTTATTTATTTTTGAGAGAGAGGAAAAAAAAAACAGAATGTGAGTGGGGGAGAAGCAGAAAGAGAAGGAGACACAGAATCCGAAGCAGTCTCCAGGCTCTGAGCTGTCTGCACAGCACAGAGACAGACGCGGGGTTCAAACCCACAACCACAAGACCATGACCTGAGCCAAAGTTGGATGCTTAACCACCTGAACCACCAAGGTACCCCTGTTTTGTTGAGTTTAAATAAATTGAATAAATATTCTGATCTGTAGTCAGACACATTATCCATTGCACTACAGGCCCCCTTTAAATTTAATCTTAGAACAAACAAACAAACAAAAAATTAGGCCTCTAAAGGTACAGGGAAGTCAATGGGATGCAGAAGCACAGTGTACATTAAATAACTTAGCTGGGTTCTACACCAAAATTAATGCAAAGTAGAAACTCTAAACTATCATTTAGCACTTCATGATACCCTGATCTGAAAGACTGTCTTCCAAAAGAATCTATGCATTACTCAGAAAAGCTCCAGAGTGGCAATAAATATTCACCTATGAACCTAACTCCACGGGACATACCTCTAAAGACTAAAAGGGGGAACACATGACTTACAGGAACTCGTCTATTACCTGCTAAAATTTTAATATATCCTGAATCTATAACAGCAAGTCAAAAAAACAACATTCAAATGCAAGACTGAGCTCTCAAAAGTTAGGTTGAAACTCTTGAATGCCTGTGCCCACATAAGAAATCAGCTTGTCAAAGTTACCTCTGGAGAATAAGAAAGGAATGAGGTGGGAGTAAAGTGTATCTTCCCTTTCTGAAAGTGGTAAGAACTGAGTAAGACAGAATGGATGTTCCATTTTTACTTCTGCATAAGAAAGGGGGGGGGGTGGTTTTGGAAATTTGTTTAGATATTTTCCAATTACAGTTCTATACCTTTAAAAAAGCAGTCTCATTTCCGAATTCTTTGTGAGATTTAATTATTGACACCAAGCAGAAGAGAAATTTAAAAAATAAAACGGTCTCATTTGAAAAGTAATTTGACCATATAAGTAGTCAAAATTAGGGGGACCTGGGTGGTTGAGTCACTGGAGCATGTAACTCCTGATTTCAGGGTTGTGAGTTTGAGACCCACATTGGGTGTAGAGATTACTTAAAAAAATTTCTAATTTAAAAAAAAAGTCAGGGCCACCTGGATGGCTCAGTTGGTTAAGCGGCTGATTTTGGCTCAGGTCATGATCTTACAGTTCATAGGTTGGAGCCCCACATCGGGCTCTGTGCTAACAGCTCAGAGCCTGCAGCCTGCTTCAGATTCTGTGTCTCCCTCTCTCTCTGCCTTTTTCCCACTCACACCCTGTCTCTCTCAAAAATAAACATTAAAACAATTAAAAATAAATTTAAAATAAGTCATAAAATTATATATATACATATATATTTTAAATGTTTATTTATTTTTGACAGAGAGAAAGAGACCATGAGCGGGGGAGGGGCAGAGAGAGAGGCAGACACAGAATCGGAAGCAAGCTCCAGGCTCTGAGCTGTCAGCACAGAGCCCGACGTGGGGCTTGAACTCACAGACTGCGAGATCATGACCTGAGCCGAAGTCAGATGCTCAACTGACTGAGCCACCCAGGTGCCCCTATAAAATTATATTTTTAAGCCTTCCAGTACTTCCGTCTGCAACCATCCCTCGTGAAGAAACAAACCCATTGCCTGTTTAATACTATGCATTTTCCCAGGAGCTTGGTTACATTGCTCATGCCAGGACACAGGACCTGTCAGTACCTTTCTGCCGAACACTGATCCAGTTCTGCTCAATGAAAAGCCATCAGATTTCTCCAAGTGGTTGAGCTTATCTGAGTCTTTCTTTTTTTCTTTTTTTTTTTTTTTTTAATTTTTAATTTTATTTTAAGCGGTCTCCATACCCAATATGGAGCTCGAACTCAAAACCCTGAGACCAAGAATCGCATGCCCCACTGACTGAGCCAGCCAGGAACCTCTGAGTCTTTTCCTTTACACTCAGAAAGGAGCTTTGCTGAAGCACAGAGACCAACTTTTTGCAATATGAAGTTTCTGTCTAAAACTATAGGCAGAGGGACATCTGCCTGGCTCAGCTGGTGGAGCACGTGACTCTTGATCTCATGGTTTTGAGTTCAAGCCCCACACTGGGTGCAGAGATTACTTGGAAATAAAATCTTGAAAATAAATAAATAAAATTAAATGTAAAGGTCAATAAAAAGGGTCAAAGGTCACAGGTTGCTGAATGGAGAAGTGATATCATTCTAAGACACTTCATATGTCAATACAAAATCATTCTTGGACTAAAGGTTTAATAAAAACACGAAGGCCAATAAATCCACCCTATCTCTCATCCCTGTTATGCTTGGCCAACACCTCCAACTCCTTCCTTCCTTGCTGCTCTGGTTTCTCCTTCCATTCTCATACACCCCACCGATACCCCTTCCCTTCTCCCGCCCCCAGGCCAAACTACCCATCACACTCCACAGAATCTCCTTGAATTGTCGAGAAACTACTCCACACTCTGACCTCTTCACCAAACATTCTCTCAACAGCTTCTGGTTCTCTGCCACAGATACCATGTTCAGGTGAATGATACTCACTCTCTCACCTTGGGAAGTTGGAAGGTGGGGGGCAGGGAGCAAGATTTTTCTAAATTGCTTTCCACCAACCACTAAGCCATTACTCTCCTACCCTTGTTTCAAAAGTGACACCTCTACTTTTAATGTACACATTACTACCACCTTATCACTCTTTTCAAATAATCTTTACCTAAATGACAAAAAATATAAAAAATAAAAAATCTCTTTGGATTCCTATCTACAGGATACAAATAGCACTTGCATTTGTACTTTGCTTTCATTCCTGGCACCTGTCTCTGTGGATTAACCACCAAAGGTTAATCTCTCTAGGTGTGCAATGTCTTTCTCTCCTTCTCCTCTCTCCAGGGACTGTGTTTAATAACTTCCTTTCCAGCATCTACATATTTCTTTGCTGGATCTTTCCCAGAAATACAGACACACACATATATCAATATATATGTAATTATGTATGCATAACCCCTTCTTCTTTACTTCAATCCAAAAATACCCTCTAGCTATCTAGATAATACGCATTCTGTCTCTTTTCATGACCTGGATTCTGAAAACACTAGTCTCACTGGACTTACTATGCCCAATTTCGGACCTGTTCAATTCTCAACCTACTACTCTCTGATTTCCATTTTTCTTAAATTGTTCTATGCTTACCTAGTGCATCCGTGTGGCCAAACCCCAAGTAAACTTTTCCGTTTTATCTGCCCTGACCTCTCTGTAGGCCATAATGAAGGTCTGTGAAAACCTTTGGTAAAATGTTCTCTTGTCCAGTTTCTACAACAACCTCTAGGTTTAATTTCCTCTGACATTTTGTTCACTCCATTTCACTATTTTCTGCCTCCATTCTTACTTGTGATATTGCTGCTCTGCAAGACTCCAATTTTGGTCCCATGCTCTTCTTAGTATTTGAGCTTACCCTGGATGACTATTCAAATCTAGCAGTTTCACCTACACTTGATCTTGCTCCCAATTATTAACATCAGGATAGATACCAACATGAATCCCCAGAATCACACACCTAATTGATTCCACTTCGCTTTGTTGTCCTATGGATACTGGAACCTTCGTCTTGTCCCACACTGAATTCGTTTTCCCCTTACAACCTGTTCATGCTCCTATAAACTTTTTCTTTTAATTAAAGTATAACATACAATGTTATATCGGTTTCAGGTGTGTGACACAGTGATTCAGTGGTTCTATACATTGCGAAACGCTCACCATAAGTGTAGCTACCACCTGTCATCATAAAAATTATATTAACTACATTCCTTATGCTATACTTGTCTCTGTGACTTATTTAGTTTATAACTGGAAGTCTGTGACTCTTAATCCCCTTCACCTATTTCATCCATCCACCTCCCCTCCCCTCCGCTCCAGTTTGTTCTCGGTGTTTAGGAGACAGTTTCTGTTTGTTCGTTTGTTTTGTCTTTTTAGATTCCACATATAAGTGAAATCGTATGGCACTTGTCTTTCACTGTTCGACCTCCCTCATTTAGCATGACACCCTCTAAGTCCATCCATATTGTTGAAAACGGCAGCACTTAATCCTTTCTTATACACCACATTTTCTCTATCCATTCATCTATCATTGGACACTGAGTTTGCTTCCTCTGCTCCTACAGTCTTGTTAAAGAATTAATGGCACTGCAATGCATTTATTGTCCGAATCCAGAGACACAAGTCACCCTCAACTATGTCCTCTCACCCTGACACACGTTATTAGTCACCAATTCCAACAAATTCTCTCTTAAATCCACTCCCTCCTTAATTTGTCTGTATGTCTTGCTTATGTTGTGAAACTCCTAATCTCTTAGTAATTGTCTACTACAGGGCATTTTTTTATAAGAGCAAAAAAACCAGACTACTTTATAATGTGAAAACAAAGATAAATGGTATCATACCATGCATCAGTGGTATATCTAGAAGACAGTGTTCCTGTGTATGCCGAGGTCTTGGAAACAACTCGAGTCCTGGGGAGTTGATATAAAGGCAAATCTTCTTGCTCCCTTCTTTGAGCCACAGCAGGAAGTTCAACAAGCAAGCCAGGACCTTGGGCATCATCTGGAATCATCATACCTACACAGCAAACCCAGATGATAGTGAACACAAGATGCTTTCATTTAGCCTTCATTCATTCAACAGATAGGTCTTTTCTAGGTAGAAATCTTATTAAGTAAAATGTTTAATATGTCAGATGGTGAAAGATGAAGGAAGGAAGGAGGACAGGGACTCCTCAGTGAAAGAGAGTTGCATTTCACACATGGCCTTACTGAAAAGAGGACATTTTAGCAATATAAATATTTTATCAAAAGAATCCCCTTAATGATGGTATTCTAATCTCACTACACATTTTCCCTTATCAACCTCAGCTGTCCCAACTGCAGGCACTCCTGCATTTCACTTATTAATAAATAAATAAATAAATAAATAAATAAATAAGGGGTGCCTGGATGGCTCAGTCGGTTGAGGATCTGACTTCAGCTTAGGTCATGATCTCACATTTTGTGAGTTCAAGTCCCATGCTGGACTTGAACAGCTCAGAGTCTTGAGCATGCTTCGGATTCTGTGTCTCCTTCTCCCTCTGCCCCTCGCCATACACACACACACACACACACACTCTCTCTCTCTCAAAAGTAAACAACCATTAAAGAAATATTATATTGCATATTTGAAAGTTACTTAAGAGAATAGATCTTAGAAGTCCTCATCACGCACACAAAATAACTTCACAGAATGACAAATAACCAAATAAAAAATCTTACATCAAAAAATGTTTTAATTTTAATTCCAGTGTAGTTAACACACATTGTTATATTGGTTCAGGTATACAATACAGTGATTCAACAACTCCATACATCACCCGGTGCTCATCAGGTTAAGAAAACAGATTTTTAAAGGGGCTTTGTTTACAAATTTCATAATTCTTTTACATTTGTTACCTATTTAATTCTCGTGTCAAACTATGAGTTAGAAAAGATACTAACAACTGTTATTTTATAGATGGAGAAATTCAAGTTAAGGAATTTTGCCAAATGGAATGTGCAAGTTTACCTGACATGCCATCTGTGTTATTTCCACATTTCCTGAAAAAAAGAATAACTGGGGCAGAGTTGTGCATAGAGTCCTATGACTCATAGGACCCTTACTGGCATAGGTCTATTAATCACTCTTAGGATACACCCGATTCTCAGCCAATCCTTCTCGAGCATATTACAAATATGATGAATTGTGATCAAATGTCTTCCTTAAATCCACACATTTATAGTATGTTTTGGAGCTCTGCCTAATCAGAAAATCACAAATTATTTCTAAAAGATATAGGTATTATCCTAAAACTTTTCCTATAAGCATTACCTCAACTCTTTCCATTTCTTCATAATGAACAAATTTTCTAGTAAACTCACTACTACTGCTTTTTATCTTGTCTAGAAACTTTGGAACTGGGGTCTAATCAGTTGGTAATGCAACAGAATCTGAAGAGGGAGTGAATTTAACTTTAATGCTCAGGTTGTGTTAAAGAAGTCTCAGGGTCTGTCCCCCATCCCTATGCACCCTTCACTCCTATTCTCTGGGGCCTCCATTCCTGCAAAGCACTCTAATCCATCTCGATGCCAGAGAGTTCTAGCTTGGCCTGTCTGCCTCTTCCCCACTGAGGAGGGACCAGGGGTGGGACTAGATTCTGGCCGGAATGGCCAGAAACCAGTGTTAAGAAGAGGGAACTGGCTTTATTTGCAGAGCTGGTTCTCATCCACCCACACTGGTAAAAGCAGACTGTTAAATTATGGCATTGGGTTTCATAGGTTGCTGCAGTTTGTTTAAAACTTTTCATTACCTGTTCCACAGGAAGGCTGCCGTGCCCTTTGCCCCACTCCTCCTCCATGGACCCTGGGTGCTGGTGCTCAGGCACGCATTTCTCATCTGTCACAGTGCGTGACACATTCACACTTTACAGAGCTGTTCGCCAAGTGCACTGCAGTTCCCAGAGCCCATAAAACAAATCAAGTCCTCGAGGACCTATGCAGTTGTTAGGGAAGGGCCATAATAGGAGCACAAAGGTTAGAAAAACAAAGAAGCTAAAAAAAATTTTCCTGGACAAATGGAGGTTAATGTTTATAGGAGAGGAATGGGGGAGACTTTCAAAAGGTTTATACTTGGTAAGGAGCAAGAACAGAATGGTCAACAAAATAAAGGCAACGAGAATCCAAGTAGAGAGGAGGGTGGGTTATTGTATAACTTGGCCGCTGCCAGAGGGAGGGAGGGCTGGGGGTTGCAATGCTGTTGAATAGCCACACATGAGCAGCATTTCACTCTCTCATTCAACAAATATTTCTTGAGCACCTACTACGGTAACAAAAATCAGATACAAGCCTTGCCCTCCAGAAGCTTAATTTATAGGAAGAGGTAGGCATGCAAATGAGTATGTGTGCCTGACCCTTGAGTGCAATGACAGAGCATCATCCAGGGTTCCCTGGGGACACCATCCAGACAGGGGCAGTCAAAGATTAGGAATTAGAACTACCTTCTGTCAGAAACCTTTTGAAATGCTGTAATACTAAATGTGTTATTGATTTGGAATTTATCTTGTAAGCTTTACCTTACTAATTATGCTCATTATAGGTTTATTTTCACAGCCCATGAAGAGTAAAGGCTCTTAGAAGCTACATAATGTTGGACTAAATATAGGGTCAAGAATAGCTCTTCACATATAAGGTTCTCAAAAATAATTTTTTTTTTGATGTTTATTTTTGAGAGAGAGAGAGAGACAAAGCGTGAGCAGTGGAGGGGCAGAAAGGAGACAGAATCTGAAGCAGACTCCAGGCTCTATGCTGTCAGCACAGAGCCCAATGTGGGGCTCAAACTCACAGACTGTGAGATCATGACCTGAGCCGAAGTCGGACGCTTAACTGACTGTGCCACCCAGGCGCCCCTCTCAAAAATAATTTTTAAATTTATTGCTCAGAAAAAGAAATTTAATTGTTCAGAGATAAACCTAAAACTGTCTGATACTAATAAAGAGGTCAAAGAGTTACAGATTTGAAAGAGGGCTTAGCGAATACTTAGCCCAGGGGAGTTTACTTAGGAGAAGCTGGCGGGATTGCCTGGTGACAGAGCAGGGTACCTGCTTTGTACAGAGGGACGTGGGACTAAAAGCGTCAGCCTTTTGCTGGAAAGGATCTCAAGAGCAAAATCAAACTCTGACTAGAATAAATTCAATATGTATGCTGCTGAAACCTGTATCGACTCTGTATTAATAATTTCTCAGCCTACCCACAGTTAGCATTAATCCAAATAGTCATGCCTGCCACATGGCATTCTAGAGGCTTTCAAAATTTTTTCCTAAAAGCATGTGGTTATGAATGTATTTCCAGTGAGGATAGATCTAAGATATACAAGTTTAACTTCATTCCCAAAGCTATAATCTCTAAAAAAATAAATTTCCAGATCCTTGTAAAGTATCAGACTGAGGCAGAGTAGAGGGCATAATGGGGGGACCTCTATAAAAGATACATCCAAGTCAGAGAACTTGTCAATGTGACCTTATTCGGAAAAAAGGTCTTTGCAGATACATTTAAGTATCATGAGATTAGACCATCCTGGATTACCCAAGTGGGCCCTAAATCCAATGACAGATGTCCCTATAGGAGACAAAGAATAGAAGACACAGGTCAAGAGAAGAGAGCCGTGTGAAGACAGAGGCACACATAACAGTGATGCAGCCACAAGCCAAAGAAGGCTGGAGCCACCAGAAGCCGGAAGAGGAAAAGAACAGATAATTCCCTAGGGCCTTCAGAGGGAGCACAGCACCTTGACTTAGGGCTTTGGGCCTTGAGAACAGTGAGAGAATTAATATCTGTTGTTTTAAGCCACCAAGTTTGCGACAATTTGCTACAGCAGCCCTGGAAAACTTCGAGAGCCAGTAGAAGTCAGAAGTAATTTTGGAGCCATTTAGATAATACACAGAGCAGAGCTCAAGAGGAACTACCTTCTCCGTCTTCTTCCCAACTCTGCTGCTCTTCCCCACAAACACCCACCCCATATAGCCAGTTTATCCTTTCAATCCTGACAGTGTAGAGCAGTGAGTGATTCTCAACTCTGCCCCCCCACCCCCCAGGGGACATCTGGCAGTGTCTGAAGACATGTGATTTTGATCAGGCCTGGCAATGTGAGTACCACTGGCATCAGAGTTAGAAGGCAGGGAAGCTATTAACATTCTACCAAGCACAGGTCAGCTCTCCACCATAAAGAATCATCTGGTCCAAAATAGTAATGACATTGCTATAAAGTATCAATGGCAATCAAACAGATATGGCCTATTAATTCAATTATTCATTCATTTGTGCAGTAAATCTTCTCTAAGTACTTAAAGGACTATGGAAATGTGATAAAAAAATTTAAAACAGTTTAAGGGAACACTTTTGGGGGGAAAAGTCCCATTTTTATCCTAGTCATAATCGGTTATACGTCATGAAAAACTGGATAAACTCATCAAATCTTAGATATTCAAAATTAACTACCCATGCTCTGTTTTGACTCCGAACTGACAACTATTTATCATCTCAGAGAGGACTTGAATCTTCACTGCTAATGACTCCATTCTCTGGATTTTACTCAACAGAATGCTGAATTCATAAAAACCATTACATGGCTTTCTATAATGCACTCCATCCCCTCCAATGTATTACCATACAACATGAGAATTGTCCAGAGAAAGACTTTTCCTATAAGCAGAGTCATAACACATGAAGGACAGCATAAATCCTGAACAATGGCTCTATAAATCCCAGTGCTGTGAAAGAACTTAACGGTCTCACCTAGGGATCTCAATAGTATAACAGCCTCTGATATTTCAGTGTTGGATGAAGAAAAATTATTTTTCACAGTCGAGTTTTCAAAATTATGTAAGAGTCAATATTGGGGGTAGGCAAGGAGAGGCACTATACTTTTAGGATTCTTTAATGGAAACTAAGTTATTAATGCACCAAAATTGACCATAATATATGGCTATAAAAATGTTTCATAAATGTTTAAAATATGACTCTCTTTATTAATATTTAACAACCTCATTCAATGAGCTAACAGTATCACTTAATAGCATCAGAGGTTTTAATATATATTAGTAGAGACTTATTTCAAACTTAGCACGTAAGGTACTAGTTTTAGTTTTAATCCACACTGCTTATAAAAAGCAAAATCAGGCATTGAAAATATAGCCCTTTCGGAAAAGAGAATCTTAAGTTCTATGTTGAAATATGAGCCAGGTTTATTCTTCCAGATATTCTGAAGCAGATTAATAAACATTTAAATTTGCATCATTATGAATGAAAATAGGACAGTAAGACTTATCGTCTATAAAAACAAAGCTGAAAGATTGCAAAATAATGTAATGTGTGTTTATGAGAAACAAAAACCACAAACCTAAATCCAGACTGCTTTGTGTTAATGAATTAAGATTTTCCAGATCATCAAATCTGCCTTGTTGACTGCTTCCTTCAGATGAGGGCATGGAGGGTAGGGAACCAATGCCAAAATTTTCTTTCATCTTGAGAGGAAGAAAGACAGAAATGCATTAGTACTTCGTGATAAAATGAGGTACAGCATAATGTTGTTCAAACCAGATAATGATTGTGGAAAACTGGCCCTGCAAACAGGCCTCCTCAAGTAGTGGTTTATGCAATGGTAAGCAGTAATGAATGCTGGTAACTTAATCTCCGCAAGAGTACTAATAGTTTTTTAGTACTATTAGGCTAATAGTTTTTTCTTTTTTTTTTTTTTTACACTGGATTTTTTTCACAAAAAAATTGTTTTATAAACATTAATGAGTGGATTTAAGTAAACAATCACAAAGGTATAAGAATAAAGATCTATCCAGTCAAGCAAGGTCAATGGCTGACACACACTAACTCATAGAGTATGTTGGAGCACAACCTCAATAGCTTCACTGACAATCCCAAACCAACTGGTGGATTTTCACAGCTCTGAGCTCTTGCTTTACCCTCCCTAACACCTTTATCTGCCAGGCAAACATCAGCTACCCAAACCTAAAACCTACAGATAAGCACATTTTTGCATTTTCCAGTTGTCTTCCTTTGATACATGTCTTCTCTGGTTTCCCAAAGTTACAACCTTCCAGAACATATGATTTTCGCTGAAATATTTTATTATCATATTTTAAAAACTTTTATAAGCATAAAATTAAATGACAATGTTAGGGCCACCATAGGGATATACTGCAATTCATTTAAGACAAGTAACACCTATGTCATTCTGTTGGAAATTTAGCTTGTTCAAAACTGAAACATGAATGACATCTTTTACAGGGTCCCCATTTTTTTTCATTATGTTATATTGGTCAGACCTCAATGGTATGAGAAGGATCTCTCATAAACTGGTGAACCAAATACTGCTAGCTTTTTCCATACAGATTATGAATAAAGCTAAGTATAAAACTGTATCAGATATTTAATGGAGATATTCAACTCAAATATTAAATTGGGGTGAGAAAGGAGATACAACTATCTAGTTGCCTAGAATAAAATAAGAATTTCTTAGAGAAGGGAATAAGGAGGAAATAGTAAGCACTGAATATTTATATTTGATAGCAATTTGGGACTTATTTTAAAAAGTTTATGGCAACTATATGAGGAATAAGAGAATTGATATCTGAATCTGAATTTCAATGTAAGAGGGTTAGATCTTTAGGAAAAAAAAGTTTTATGAAAAAAAATTTTTTTAATGTGTATTTTTGAGACAGACAGAGCATGAGTGGGGGAGGGGTAGAGAGAGAGAGAGAGGGAGATACAGAATCCGAAGGAGGCTCCAGGGTCTGAGCTGTCAGCACAGAGTGCGACACGGGGCTCGAACTCACAGACTGTGAGATCATGACCTGAGGTGAAGTCAGACGCTTGACTGAGCCATGCAGGTGCCCCGGAAAAAAAAGTTTTTCTAAATAGAGAAGAAAATAAAAAAACATACAATTAGTCTTAGGTAATTAATCCTCAGGCAAGAGTCAGATATTTTATTTTTATTTATTTTTTAATGTTTTTTATTTATTTTTGAGAGAGAGACAGAGTGTGAGCAGGGGAGGGGCAGAGAGAGAGGGAGAAACAGAATCTGAAACAGGCACCAGGCTCTAAGCTGTCAGCACAGAGCCTGACACAGGGCTCGATCCCACAGATCACAAGATCATGATCTGAGCCAAAGCTGGACACTTAACTGAAAGAGCCACCCAGGTGCCCCAAGAATCAGATCTTCTAAAAAGGGGCAAAAAATGTGGACATTTCTTCAGCGGGTGGCCAATGAACACATGAAAAGTTGCTCAACTTTTCTTAATAATTAGAAAAATGCAAATCAAAACCACAATAAGGGATGCCTGAGTGGCACAGTCAGCTAAGCGTCCGACTTTGGCTCAGGTCATGATCTCACGGTTCGTGAGTTCGAACCCTGCATTGGGCTCTGTGCTGACAGCTCAGAGCCTGGAGCCTGCTTAATATTCTGTCTCCGTCTCTCTCCCTGCCCCTCCCCTGCTTGTGCACTATCTCTCTCACTCAAATATAAATAAACATTAAAAAAATTAAAAAAAAAAACACAATAAGATACTACTTGGGACCTATTTAAAAAAACAAAAACAGGGGCGCCTGGGTGGCTCAGTCGGTTAAGCGGCCCACTTCGGCTCAGGTCATGATCTCGCGGTCCATGAGTTCGAGCCCCGCGTCACGCTCTGTGCTGACAGCTCAGAGCCTGGAGCCTGTTCAGATTCTGTGTCTCCCTCTCTCTGACCCTCCCCTGTTCATGCTCTGTCTCTCCCTGTCTCAAAAATAAATAAAACGTTAAACAAACAAACAGAAAACAGGTATTGGCAGGCACGTGGAAAAACTGGAAAATTTGTGCACTGTTGGTGGGAACGTAAAATGATACAGCTACTGTGGAAAACAGGATGGTGGCAACTCAAAAAATTAAACATAGAATTACCATATGAATTGCCATATGCAATGTTGCATCTGGGGAAATACCCAAAAAAATTTAAAACAGTTATTTGAATAGATACTGTATACCAGTGTTTGCAGCAGTATTATTCGTAATAGCCTTAGGTAGAAACCCAGATGTTCATCAAGGGATGAAGGAGTAAACAAATTGTGGTATATACATACAATGGAATGTTATTCAGCCTTACAAAGGGAGAAAATTCCAACACATATGATGTGGATGAAACTGGAAGGCATTATGGTAAATAAGCCCCACACAAGAGGACAAATATTGTATGATTCCACTTATATGAGATACTGAGTCAAATTCTTAGAGAAAGAAAGTAGAACTATAGTTTGTTGCCAGGGGATGAGAGAAGGGAAGAATGGACAGTCACTGTTTAATGGGTACAGACTTTCAATCTGGGAAGATGAAAAAGTTCTGGAGATGGATGGTGATAATGATTGTACAATAATGAAAGTGTATTTAATGCTACTGGAACTGTAAACCTAGAATGATTAAAATGGTGTATTTTATGTTCAGTATCCCCTCCTTATCTGTGGTGGACACATTCCAAGACCCCCAGTGGATGCCTGAAACCAAAGATAGCACTATACCCTGTATATACTGTTTTTTCATATACACGCATACCTATGATAAAAGTTTAATTTATAAATCAGGCACAGTAAGAGATTAACAATAACTAATAAAGAAATAGAATATATTCCAATAAGAGTTATGTAAATGTGGTCTCTTTCTCTCTCAAAATATCTTACTGTACTGTAGTCACCCTTCTTTTTAGGATGATGATGTGAGATGATAAAATGCCTAAGTGACAAATAGCGAGGTGAATGGTGTAGGCACATGTTAGGCTACTAGTGACCTTCTGACACTGTTGGAAGGAGGATCATCTGTTTCCAGACCTGAGGTGACCGCAGGTAACGGTACTGTGAAAGGGAAACCACAGGGACTACTAGGATGTATATTTTACTACAACTAAAAATAAAAAAACAGATCTGTAAATCTTGATGGTTTCACCCTTCAATTAAAATGGAGAAATGAGTGATAGAGAAAGGTAAACTTAAGTAGCAGGTACTACAAATATAGTTACGTCTGTACCCCAAAATGGATATTACAATAAAGACAGAAATGATAATGTTCCTCTACCCTTCTGGAGGGCACTCTCTAAACAAGAGTATTGAGAATTATATATTTATAAAATAATCAAATGTTTTAACAATCTACCCAGGGATTGTAATATTAGATGATAAATTTTCATCACAGGAGTATATTTCTGAGAGGAGGGTAAATAAAGATTCAAGCCCATCCTGATCTTATGTGTGTAACTGTTATAGAGAATCAGAATATTCTATCAAAAACATGCCACTTTGGCATAAGGATTATTTTGAGAGGAAGACAAATGAGAAACAGCACACACAGAAAAGCTATCTTCCCCTGATTCTTGATCACTAGAGAGGACGCTAGATTTTATTCTGCTAAGAGATGGCACTAAGAGAAACATACATAACAAAACAGCCCTTATCTTCCATCAATTTCCCCCTTATATTTACCTTCCTACAGCTCTGACCCTAAAACCTAAACTCCTTTTCCTTTGACTTGTTACTTCTCTAGAAATGTGTTGTTCTTTGTTAAAATGCCATGTAAGCCCAAGTTCTAAGCACCCCTTTGAGTTATTCATCACTGAGTTTCTTCTGCTTGTGTGCATGCCACACTTGTTAATAAATTGTTTTCCTTTTGCCAATCTTTCATCAGCTTAATTTCCACGGCCCAGCCACAAAACCAATGAGGTTAGAGGAAAAAAAACTGTCCCTCCCCAACACTGTCATCATTGTGGAGTCTAGAAAGGGAGGAAAAGAGTTAATGCCCCAAACAAGAACATATAATTATTTAAAGAAAATAAAATTTTGTGCAGACTAGACACATTAGGTCTGAAACAATTTTAATCAATGCCACTTTAGAGGGTTTACAGAGGTCACCTCACAGAATCAGAAATGGAAAATAAAAAGAAGGAAGCTAGGAAATTTAACAGAGATTCAGTAATTAGAATGCATGCCTTTCAAACTGTGAGCACTGAATGTTGTTATAAACCAGCGTTTCAAATAGTAATTTAACAAACAACAGAGTAAGTGGTTATATTGTGAAGATCATTGCTATGTGCTTACGAATGGAATTCTTTTAAAGCCTACTGCCTTGCAAATGAGTAGTTGAGATCAGGATAAAATTTTGACTGATAGTATGGATTCAAAAATTACTGTATCTTGGGGTGCCTGGGTGGCTCAGTCTGCTAAGCATCCTCTTGGCTTCAGCCAGCACAGGTCGTGATCTGACAGTGAGATGGAGCCCCACATCAGGCTCTGTGCTGGCAGTATGGAGGCTGCTTGGGATTCTCTCTCTCTGTCCCTCCCCCATTTGCACTCCCTCTCTCAAAATAATAAAATAAACTTTAAAAAAAAGCGACTGTATCTCAAACAACTGAGATGAAAATTAAGATGGTGTATCCAGAAAGCTGTGTTAAATGACCAAAAAGTGATTCTAGTGGTAATGGAAATATGGACATTCAATATGTGTTGAAAGAATCCAAATAAATCCAAATAAAATTGCCATTAAATGTAAGAATAAGCAAAAAAATTTAACATTTGACAGTGTTTAAAATGTGAATGTTTAAATTTATGATGTAAATATTGTGAATGTAGCTTTGACTATTTCATCTAGAACCCTAAAAATTTATACATAAAAATGGGCCTCTTTTTCAGGTTGCCTTGTATTTGGGTAAATAGAAAATTCTCCTTATAGAATAAAGCCACAAGTGACTATTTGTGAACATTAACTAGTCTGTGATTAGAATTTGTTCCACATAACTGGATATTCTGTTTGAGTTCAAGTACTTAGGGGTATAGGAACAGGACCAGCAAGGAAAGAAAGCACCAATGTCAATGGCAACACACCAGGTGATTCTCTGTTACTTCTTCCTATATCCAGGTATTATTCACATAATCTTAAAATATCTGTTCTCTGGTAGGCTTCCCAGAGTCCTATATCATGGGTAATCCTCTAGGGTCCATAAATACAGCTTGCAGAGCACCTTGAATAGCAGAAGGACCCATAGCGTTTGCGAAAGGGGAGAAAGGAAGATAGGTTTGAAGGAGGAGGGAGCACAAAAACCACCCTTATGAGCCCTGTAATAGAGCAAAGAAAGGCCCACTCCCCACAGCACTGCAAGAAAGTGGCTGACCTCCGTGAGGGGAACAGTGCACTGTACCTAAACATATTGCTAAGTGGCCTTTTAAATATCCCTATATAATAAGTTTCTTTTCATTCACCTGGAAATTAATCTTCAGCATGAAATGAACAAACCAAAACATTAAAAAATGTCCCTAATGAAAGATTCCAATTGGTGACCAGTTAACTCTAATTTTATAAAAATAAAGTTTATTGGTTATCTAATAGCAAAGGCAAACCTATTGAAATATAATGCTTTCCTGTCAAGTTGAAAACAGGTAGTATCACAAATGTAAAGATAATTTTTTAGAGTTCAGTGACCTTCTATTTAGTATGACACATAACACAGAACAGTGTGGGTAAGCAAGACATAAACAAGAGATCTTTAATTAATTTTGCCTTGATTTTTCCCTGATAAATACTATGTGAGAAATACAACGCTGTGTTTCTCTGAGAGATAAAAAATCACAAATGGCCAAATAGCTCTTTTTTGAAATGGATAATCTAGAGAAATAAATCACTAAAAAAATCAAGGCAAAAACCACTATAAACCACTATAAAAGGCAACTGCAGCCTATTGACTCTCACTAGAAGTTATATAATACAGAAAAGATGAGTTTATACTTACAGTAATACACAGTACAGTGTATCTTGGAAAAATGATTAATTACAAAAATTACCTTTTCCATTACATTTTTTTTTTTTGAAATGCACAGGACTTAGCAACAGGGATAGGGAGGGAGGGGAACAGAATGGGGGGATGTGGAAGATCTGTTCTCAACCCTTACCATGTTTTCAGCGCTGTAGCCATACTGCTGTGTTTCCTGGGAATAGATACTCATCATGGACCTTGCTTCTTGAAGCTCAGGTGGTTCACTGTCATGTAACCACTGTGTGCCAAAATGAAGTTCCTTCACGGAGGGAACAGGAGCAGCCTCTTGAAGGTGCGAAGAGGCATACAAGTCCATGGACTGAAAGCGATCTTGATACAGCTCATATTCTTCATCCACAAGCATCTCTCTTTCTTCCCCCATCTCTTGCAACCTGGGAGTCAGAAATTCACGCATCTCCCAGGCCTCCTTGCTGTTGTCTATCTCTTTTTGTTGGGACTGGAAAGTCTTCCCCAAATCTAGGAACGGCTCATCTACAAGTTCCTCTTTATAATAGGGTTCATCTCTAAATCCCTGTAAATAAAAGTTGCAAAATAATTTGAATTCCCCCTCCTTTAAAGCGGCACTCTATACATTAACTGGAAGGTTAACCCGTGACAGAACCACAGTGACTACATTCCATGCCCAGCCACAGTTAACTTGAACGGCTCTCCATCACAAAGGAGGAGAAATAAATGCTCACTCCCACACAACCCTCAAAGCAGGAAAGGGACAAACAGTTAAGAGGCAGAAATCTGCCACTGGCAAGGTGAATGACTATTCTAAAAGGTTCGTTACACATTAACCACCTAAAACTTCTCAATCAGAAATAAGAATTTTGTTAACTGCTACATGAATATTTAACTCATTCATCTCAGAGAAAAGTAGTACATAAATATAGATACACATCATTCTATTCCCTAAGAAAGCAAAAACTTAAAAAGTCAGGATTTTCAAGCTTAGCTAATTCAAAATAAATTATGGCTATTGAAATTATCAAAAAGCATTCTCCATAAACTAAAGATATGGGAAGTAGGTCTCAACTACTTTGAGTATGACTATTTTATAATATGCCTATGTAACAGACATGTAATTTTTTCATATGTACTGAAATTACATGGCAAAAAGGAATGAATATAGAATGCTTTCTAATTAATTTATATTTTACTAATTAGAAGATCAAGTACATGCAACTGAAACTAAATAGTCACATATGTGCAGAAACTTTGTTGAATTCCCAGGTAATGCCTGAGAAATGTATGGGTTTGCTGAGCCTCTAACCTAACCCTGGAGAATCCTCAGAGTGCTGACCACAATGAGGCCCAATTCCTCCTGAGAGATCAGTGACATTTCCTATTTGGAGACCTATTCATTAAATATTATCAAATGTAAATTCATGGGATGAATCACTACTTCCCACCTTTATATTATTATAGCGTATCAAATACAGCAACCTAGTTAATTTTTTTAAAGGTGTATTTACAGGGTATATTTAAAGAAGTCATATACTTATGAAATTTTACCAAAAAATGTTGACACTAAAAAACCCACAATGTACAGTACAGAAATAAACATCAGGGGCGCCTGGGTGGTTCAGTCGGTTAAGTGTCTCCGACTTCAGCTCAGGTCATGAGCTTGCAGTTTGTGGGTTCGAGCCCCACGTTGGCCTCTGTGCTGGCAGCTTGGAGCCTAGAGCCTGCTTCACATTCTCTGTCTCCCTTTCTCTCTGCCCCTCCCCCCACATCAAAAATAAACATTAAAAAAATATGTAAAGAAATAAACATCAGTTTGAGACACTGTCAATAAATTATGCAAAAAATATCACCAGATGGTTGCTATCAAGTAAAGCAAAACCATACACCATTCTCTACCTGCAAAGAGCAAAATAAGCACAATTCATTTTAAGAATAAAAAAGGAAAAGCTTCAAAATATACTTCCTAAAATTAAAGCATAATGATGGTTTTGACTAAATAACTTTTCTTTAGAAAGTACTGAATGAGAAGTCCTTTGGAATAGCTCTGTTTTCTACAGCATTTTAAATGCAGGTCTATTTTCAAACATATGTTCTACCCTCAAATATTTAAGAGTATATTAGCGATACAAAATCAGATATGTTTGTGCTTTGAAAATGACTCATATCTGGCCTATGTTATTTATGAAGCCAATGTCATACAAGAGGGAAACCATTTCATCTTAAAAAAATTAAAAAGAGAGGAGGATCATTTAATTTGAATCTCTTTAGCCTAGAGAGTGAGAACAAGCTCTTGTCTTCTTTTTTATAGCAATGTTAGCTCACAATAAACCATTCAAATAGGAAATCAATTTACTAAATACCTGGGGTGCTTCGAGTATTAAAGATGAATTTATATCATGAATTGTTTCTGAAAGTTCGGTCTTGTCTTCATTTCTGTTTGAATGTAAAATATAATGACTTTCTCCCTCTTTATCATCTTCCTGAAAATAGAAGCAATTTTTTTTGTTTTTTTATGCACAATTGAAGACATGTTTTTGTCAACTCTGAAGCTATTTTTTATTGACATGTAACATTAAACACTGTATCCATTAGACGTACAACATAATAATTCGATATATGTATATTTTGCAAAATGATTATCACAGTAAGTTTAGTTACATCGGCAACTTTCAAATATACAATATGGTATTGTTAACTGTAGTCACTATGCTGTATATTACATCCACAAGACTTATTTATAACTGGAAGTTTGTATCTTTTGGCCACCTTCACCCATCTTGCCCACCACTCCTCACCTCTGGCAACTAAAGAAGCACTTTCATAACCAAGAAAATACCTTAGTTTTGAACTCTCTTCAGATTAATTCTCATCTTTCCATTAAATGCAAGGACACAATAAACTTTATGCAAATTATATCATTAGAACAAACTTTAATAATTAAACAGAAAACCATATTCAGGTCAAAGCTTCTCAAATTTTTGTTTTCTTTTTAAGTATTCCCTACACTACATACAAAAGAATGAAACTTGACTGCTTTCTTTCATTAAACTCAAAATGGATTAAAGTCCTAAGCATCAGACCTGAAACCATAAAAATCCTTAAAGAGAGTACAGGCAGTAATTTCTCTGCCTGTGACATCAGTCATAGCAATATTTTTCTATAGGTCTCTTGAGGCAAGGGAAATAAAAGCAAAAATAAACCATTGGGACATCAAAATAAAGTTTCTGCACAGCAAAAGAAACAATCAACAAAACTAAAAGCCACCTACAGAATGGGAAAAGATATTTGCAAATGACATATCTGATAAAGGGTTAGTATACAAAATACATAAAGAACTGACACAACTCAATACTCAAAAATCAAATAATCCAATTAAAAAATGGGCAGAACAGACATTTCTATAAAGAAGACTTCCAGATGGCCAACAGACATATGAAATGATGCTCAACATCATGCATCATCAGAGATATGCAAATCAAAACTACAAAGAAATATCACCTCACACCTGTCAGAAGGGCTAAAATCAAAAACACAAGGAACAACAAGTGTTGGCAAGGATGTGGAGAAAAAAGAACCCTTGTGCACTGTTGATGGGAATGTGGACCGGGGTAGCCACTGTGGAAAACAGTATGGAGGTTTCTCAAAAATTTAAAAAGAAATATCACATGATCTAGTAATTTCACTACTGGGCATTTATTCAAAGAATATGAAAACACTAGTTTGCAAAGATATATGCACTCTTATGTTTATTGCAGCATTATTTACAATAGCCAAATTATGGAAGCAGCCCAAGTGTCCATCAATAGATGAATGGATAAAGAAGATGTGGTATATATGGACAATGGAATATTACTCAGCCATTTAAAAAGAATGAAATCTTGCCATTTGCAACAACATGGACAGAGCTAGAGAGTACAATGCTAAGCAAAATAAGTCAGAGAAAAGACACCATATGATCTCACTCCTATGAGTGAGATGGAATTTAAGAAACAAACGAGCAAAGGGAAAAAAAGAGAGAGAGAGAGAGAGAGAGAGAAACCAAGAAACAGACTCTTAAGTGTAGAAAACAAACTGATGGTTGCCGGGGGTGGTAGGGGAGGTGGGTAGGTGAAGGGGATTAAGAGTGCACTCACCATGAGAAAAAAAATTAAAAAAAAATGTTTAATGGTTATTTATTTTTGAGAGTGAGAGCATGAGTGGAGGAGGGGCAGAGAGAGGTGGACAGGGAAGTAGACTCTGTGCTGACACCAGTGAGCCCGACGTGGGGCTCAAAATCACAAACAGTGAGATCATGACCTGAGCCAAAGTCGGACGCTCAACCAACTGAGCCACCCAGGTGCCCCCGAAATGATAATTTTTTTAAAGAGGGAAAATTCAACAGAGTAACAAACGGAAGTTTCACAAGGTTGTCAGAAGATCAAATTACCAAGTCAGTATCATTACTGCCACTTCAGCAGTAGCTAATTTAATAAAAATGTAATAGAAAACAAGACATCATTCACAAAGGGGGAAAACTCAGTAAATTATCTCAGAATTAAATTTGAAAAACACTGCACAGAACATTTAAGGAGAAAACTGTAAAAGAAGATCTGATTAAATAAAGAGACATACTATGTTTACAGGGAAAAAAAAGTATTTCTTAAATTAAAAACATCACTTACTACATCACTTACTAGTAAGTAAGGTCCTTACTAAAAAAAGGACCTTAATATTAAGAAATGTATCAGGGGGCACCTGAGTGACTCAGTCAGTTAAGCTCTGGGTCATAATGTCACGGTTTGTGAGTTTGAGCCCATATCAGGCTCTGTGCTAACAGCTCAGAGCCTGGAACCTGCTTCAGATTCTGTCTCCCTCTTTCTCTGCCCCTCCCCTGCTTGCGCTCTGTCTCTCTCTCAAAAATAAATGTTAGGGGAGCCTGGGTGGCTCAGTCGGTTAAGCATATGACTTCAGCTCAGGTCACGATCTCACGGTTTGTGGGTTCAAGCCCCACGTTGGGCTCTGTGCTGGCACCTCAGAGCCTGGAGCCTGCTTTGGATTCTGTGTCTCCCTCTGTTTCTGCCCTGTCCCTGCTCACGCTCTGTCTCTCTCAAAAATAAATAAACATTAAAAAAAATTTTTTTTAAATAAATAACATTAAAAAAATGAAAAAATAAGTCCCATTCGGTTAACATGAAAATATATAAATATGTTATATTTGTATAATGTATACCTATATATGACTTAATAAAAAAAAGTCACGTTCTCTTAACTTTTATATATTCATAGTCTTTCTGCCCCAAGCTGACTTTGGGCCACCTTCTTCACACTCTCTACCCCACTTCTGCGGAGGACTGAGTTGAAAGCTCAGTAAACTTTATGTGATCAGGTAAGTGACCACCAAGTGGACAAGAGAGAAAGAGACCTCAGAGAAGATCCACACATCACTATTTACAGCTCGTGAGCAAACAGTTTTGCTAAAAGTGCTCAGATGTTAAAGAAGGAATCAATGGTCGTTCCACTAAGAATTTTTTGCCATCCTGAAAGTGACCTTTCTCCTCATCCCTTTTGTGGCTTCCCGCTCCCAGGTATCCTGGAAGACTTCTACTCACAGGGAAAAGCCTAGGCAAAGGTCTACCTCACAATTACTACATTCCAAAACCCTATCAGAATGTGGCTCTGATATCCTGAAATCTCTGCAGCCCTACCTCTGCCAGGAGCAGCACAGGAATCCACACCCAACTGGTAACTAAGTTCTCTTTTTTATACTACCTGACACTTCCCTTAAACTGCTTCACAGTAAAGTCACGCCGTCCAAGTCCTCTAGGTCATAAATAGTTTGGGAATTCCTCTGGCAGCCCAAACAACTAGGCAAATAATCATCGGGTAAAATCTATATGAAATTCCCCCCCCCCCCCATGAGAATACCAAGAAGATGAGAGCCCACATAAAAATATCACACTCCTCCCCCCCACCAACTTAATTTGTCCAGAAATCAAACCAGGCATCTCATGGTGTTGGCTACGGCAACAGTCAAACAGCAAATATGCAATACAAAGTCGAGAACTTGATTAGCTGTGTGCTATACTCCATTTTGAAATATTTGGAGTGCTGGATAGTATAATATACTGGCATCTTTATGGGAAATTCATGAAGGCCATGAGGTTCCCCAGTACATAAATACAGGAATCTATATCTATATATGAACATATCTGTATCTACCTATACTTATGGACACATGTAGTATGTTAACATACTCATGTAGTATATCGATGTATTTCTTAAAGATACTAGGAGTTCTCTAGGATTGTTCAGTCTTTTCAGAAATGAAAAAATAGGCTCAGGGAAGAAGAGTGGTGTACCTATCATCAAATTCCTAGTATGATGTTTCTCAAAGTGTGAAATTCGGCGTCAGAATTACATGGGTGATTCACTGAAAAGGCAGATCCCTAAATAGCCATCACAATGACTAGAAGAAAATCTCTGAGGGTAGGACCTGGAAAACTGCATTTTAACCACCTCCCAGGTGATTAAATATATTACATATCTTTGAGGTGAAACCCACTAGGCTAACTCATAAGAAAGCTAGAAACAGAGTCCAGGTTTCTTAAAATCCAGTCCTGGCACTCTATGAAGACCATCTGTCTGTTTCAGACAAGCTATGCAAACCAAGGTAGCAACAAGTTAAATATATAGCACTGTGGCTAACAGCGCAGGGTCTGAGGCCACCTTGCTGAGTTTATACTCTGTCTCTTACTAGTTACATCACTATGGATAAGATGCTCAATTCTCTGTGTCTTGATAGGCTCATCTCTAATGAGGGTAATAAGAACTACCTCTTCAAGTTGCCAAGAGCATTAAATTAGTTAATGCATATAAAGGGTTTAATATACTGACATATGGTAAGCACTCAATAATATTTTCATACTGCTTGAAAATTATCTTGAAGTATTTTGTTAATTGGGGAACCTCAAAAGCACCCTAACTGTAATGTGGCCCTCAGTCATAAACACTAATCTGACCCCATACGAAAGATTAAACAGTAAGTGGGGTGCCTGCGTGGCTCAGTTGGTTGAGCATCCAACTTCAGCTCAGGTCATGATCTTGTGGCTTGTGGAGTTCAAGCCCACATCGGGCTCTGTGCTGACAGCTCGGAGCCTGGAGATTGCTTCAGACTCTGTGTCTCCCTCTCTCTCTACCCCTCCCCCGCTCACACACTGTCTCTGTCTGTCTGTCTCTCTCTCAAAATAAAAATAAACATAAAAAAAAAAAGATTAAACAGAAAGGGGTGCCTGGGTGACTCAGTCGGTTAAGCATCCAACTCTTGATCTCAGCTCAAGTCTTGATCTCAGGATCGTGAGTTCAAGCCCCATGTTGGGCTCCATATGCCCGCCACCCAAAAAGAAGATTATGCAGAAAGAGCACTTAAAGATGACTTGGCCACATAGACTTCTAGATCCTAGGGGTTATGAGGCACTTTGATGGGCAGAAAAGTGGATTAAAATCTCAAATCTATATGTTAAAACGATATAGTTACTTGGATTTCAACTTATCATGACATCTCAACATCATTCCCAAGTGAAAGTTAAAATGCACAGATTTTAATTTATATCATAAGGAATGTGATGAGAACTTACAGATCTGTGCTAAAAGCATAAAGCTAAAAATAATAGTAAAAGTGGTAGGAGGACTAGTAACGTTAGCAGCTACTATTTATGTAATGTGCTAAGCACTTAATGAACATAATCTTTAGTCCCCCCAAATCTTACGAGGTAGACATTATGTTGCTAATTTTTTAAGTCAAGGACATAAGAAATTTGTCCTAGGATACACAGAGAGTAAGCAGTGGAACAGGGATTTGAAAGCAGGTGCATCTGTCTCCAAAACCATGTTCTCAACTATTACACTATTATCACTTCCTATAGTAACACAATTGAACACTCACCACCAAGGGCTTACAGATGCCAAGGCATACAATGCCTGGTGGTACGGCTTTCAACACTTCCACGGCTTCAGCAAGTGTGGTGTTCTCCAAAGAGTATTCGTTGACTGAAACCAGGCGGTCTCCAGGTAAGAGCTCTCCTGCTCTTTCTGCAACACCATCTGCCACCAGGGAACGGATCACAATCACTGATCGTGTGGGATCCAAAGGGTCCTAAAGGATCAAGTAAAGAAGAAACAATGAGTGCATTTCTGAAAATACATGTATTCATGATTCTCATTTGACTATTTATTATAAGTGTCCAGCATTCTGGTGATAGTCTTCCAAATTCTTCTGTTAAAATATTGTTCTATACATCCACACAAATATCAGCTTCTATCAAGGTGGAAACATAGTCCTAACAATTTCAGTTACATATCTGAGGGTTCAATACATACAAATTTCTTCTTTAAACTTTTGAAAACTGCTATTTTGTTGGGCCACAAATCTATGGACAGTTGAGTAAGATTCTCTGACATCCTCAAGCGTCCATATTATAGACTAAAGACAAGTCTGCTCTTGGGCAATAAATAGGCTTTAAGAGAAGTGTACTATGGTAAATGATACTTCATTTTTATGTATTGCACCAGTATAAAATCCTCCTGTTAAATCAACGAAGTTCAAAACAGACATGGAATCCATGGAATATCCAACTGCATGACAAAAGTATTTTGAAAATAACATAATTATGGGGCGCCTGGGTGGCTCAGTCAGTTAGGCATCCGACTTCAGCCCAGGTTATGGTCTCACAGCTTGTGAGTTCGAGCCCCGCATCGGGCTCTGTGCTGACAGCTCAGAACCTGGAGCCTGATTCAGATTCTGTGTCTCCCTCTCTCTCTGCCCCTCCTCTGTGTGTTCCCTGTCTCTCAAAAATAAATAAATGTTAAAAAAATTAAAAATAACATAATTATAATTTATAATCTATAACATGATATAGGGACCCCTAGGTGTGAACTATTCTGATATAAGAAAATGAGCGTCACTTTGTCAACAAAACCAAGGTGAAAATCTCTACTGGGAAGGCCCCGTTTTTCTTTTTATTAAGCAGCACTAAAGATAATGTTGACATTCAATAAATACATTTGGTTAATAACCAGTTTATAGTCCATTATTTTTTTATTTTATCGGACACTCATATACAACACTTACTATGTGCCAGGCTCTATTCAAAGTGCTTTACACTAACACTTGTCTCTGTTTTTACAGATGAGGAAACTAAGGCTCGGAAAGTTCAGGAAACTTGCCAAGATTACCCACGTGGTAAGCAGCAGAGCTAGGATGCAAACTCAGCCAGTCTGGCTCCTAGGTTCTTACTCTAGACCATCAGGCTCTGCCACTTGCCCCACTTTAAAATAATGGTACTACAGAGAAAAAATAAATCCCAATCATGACACTTGTCTATTTTGTTTCTACAGTTTCATAATGCACATACTATTCCATAAAGTCAAGATGTAGTAACATGAGATTCTACTACTGTTGAACCCTTCCTGACAAATACAAGAGAAACTGTCATGTTTTGTGTTAGAATCAGAAGGCTCAGGAATTAGCAAAGTGAGAATTTGCCAAGTTCCAGGCTTTGTCAGTTTGATATGACTGATGGTTCTTTTGAAGTGTTCTGATCCAGTTTTCCATACCTCTGTGCTTTGGACATCAGAGTTCATTTTCAAGTACTATATGGAATTTTAACCAAATATATCATGTTTAAATCAACAAAAGCCACACAGCTAATTCCTTGAAAAATGCCTTCAAACATAACTGTCATTACTCTCCTTAACCTTGCTTTTCTGCTCCAAGGTCAAGATACTCTTGGTAAATTTCTAACATGCCCTGATGTAGAACACCTCATATATAGGAAAAGGACTGAAAGTAAAAATAGTCATGAGTACTCACTAATAAAGTACATAGTGCTAAACTATAATTACACCAATATTTTCAAGTAGAGGGAGCTATTGCATAGGAAGAGAAGAGAAAAGAACAAAAAAAAAAAGTACAGTGGTATATCAGCAGGCAATCAGTGCAGATATAAAAGAGCTGTCTGTTTTGTCACCGGCAACCATGAATCACAACACACTTTTCATTCTGAAATATGAAACCATTACATTTTAAGTCTGACACACTAATAAATAAGCTGTACAATTATGTCCTTCATTTAGGATGTCAGTTTATGATGAAAGGCTTTTTTATTAGGGGGGAAGGGAAACTACATAATAGCATATTCCTCTCATGAAATGCCAGAAAGCAGCTAGCATTACTTCATTTTAATAATTACTAAACTTTCTTAGGGAAAACTGCAACAGTAAAATATACCAAAAGCAAATAAGTGATTTCACTAGGTTGGCGTGAGCAATCTCTTGCAGAGTCATAGAACACCAAATCAGAAAGTACTATTTTTAACCTCAACTGGGTGAACAGGTTTTCAAAATGCAACCAGCTGAAATGATAATCAGAAACATTTGAAAGAAAGATTAACCAGGAAATCATAGAAATAGAATGATTAACACATTTGCCTTATTACAGAAAAGTCGTGGTGAGCATTCATTTATACAAAGCGCAGTCTTCTTTAGACCTCAAGCTAGTACCAGGTATGCTTCCTTACTAAAATTTATTCAGGCTTAGACCTCTAGTTATTCTGAACACTAAGTCCAATCTACCACTGCTTTTCCTGGAGGAGTGAACCCAATGGCAGCGTCTTTGTCATTTAAAAAAAAAAAAAAAAAAAAGCCATCCATTTCTGAAGATGCCCCATTATGCATAATCACTATTTCATTTTCTGTGATGACTTTTCTAACTGTGTGATTTCCTATGTAGCCGAATGAAGTTGCTTTAATGAGTAACAGTCATTTCCTTTCATGGGGCATCACATGCAGCAGCCGCCCTATGGAAAAACAGCAGCTGCTACTGCCTACTGGGGTGACTGCTGTCCTTGAGGCTTCGCTGCATTAAAAATGCTTAAAAACCAGCCTGATTTAGGCTACTCATCATCAGAAAGGTCTGTTTTCTGAAAAATCTAGCCCACAGTATCATACCCATGTTGTAGCAAACAAAATGTTATAACGGTTGTTTCTAAAGACCTCTACCCAACTTTGAGACCCCATGTAAAATTTTTTTAAGTTCCCATCAGTTCTTATGACCATTTATCATAATTTTAAAACCTCTGATTCTTCCTATTTTGGTAAATAACACTGCAAGGAACATGGTCTTCCAAAATCAAGACATTGTTTTAGACTAAGCAGTCAATAGAGGGCACTAAAGACCAATCACAGAACACAAGAAACAGCATCTTTTACTATGACAACTACTCTCTTCTGAAGGATTTGGTTCTTCTTTCTTCAAAAGCCTTATATTATTATACACATTATAACAGTATTCCATATGCTTGCTTCAACTTAACCATTTATGAAACTTGTCCCCTACAGCTCTTAAAAATATTAGCAAACTCTGACAATCAGTTAAGGACAGCTAACTTCCCTCAGAATGCCAGACCAAGACAGGAGATCTGACTTGAATTCTTCTCACTATTTAGCAATGAAATCCTGAGAATCCAAATACCCGGTCTCATAAGTGCATACAATCACTGTGCCTGCCTGAAGAAAAGTGCACATAAGAATTTTTGAGGTTTCTTGAAGTGATGCTAATGTTTGATGTTATAAACACAGGATGTTTCCATGTTGGGGGAAATCCAAGTTGACAGACTTCTCTCCTCCCATAATCCCTGACTCGCATTACCATTTACCCAAGCACTCACTTAATCCCTCTCCCCTAACCCCTCAACTGAGTTGCTAGCTAAGGCATGTCAATTTGAACTTCTATCTTTTCTACCTGACCCTTTCTCTCCATTTCCGCCACAACTAAGTTGGTTCAGCTTCTCATTATTTCTTGCCTCTGCAACTGTTTGTCTCACTGTCTCCACTCTTGCTCCCATCAGTTTATTTTCCACAGAAATAAAAGAATGATCTTTAACAATAAAAATGTGATGAGGGGCGCCTGGGTGGTCAGTTGGTTAGCGTCTGGCTGCGGCTCAGGTCGTGATCTTGCAGTTTGTGAGTTTGAGTCCTGCATGGGGCTGTCTGCTGTCAATGTGGAGCCTGCTCTGGATCCTCTGTCCTCCTCTCTCTGCCCTTCCCTTCCTCACTTGCTCTTGCTCTCTCTCCCCCTCAAACATAAATATTTTAAAAAATAAATAAAAATTAAATTTAAAATGTGGTCATAATTTCTTCTCTATTTGAAACACTTCAGTGACACTCAGTTGCCTTCGGACCACGTCTTAACTGCTTGTGAGAGCAATTCCTTCAGATGTGCAGAGGAGTCTAGGCTCCTATCGCTCTCCCTAAACGTGAGACTGCCCATTTCCATTTGCTTCGCACATCGTCCCAAAGATACAGAACTACTGAAATCCAGCGACTGTGAAATGCTTTGATACGTTGCCTGACATCCGACAAACCATTCCATCTGCCAGGAATACTTTCCCTGCTCCACTGCCACTTATCTACCTTTTCACCATCAGAGTCCACTCAAGTGTTTCCACCAATGGGAAGCCTTCCCTGACTTTCTCCTCTTGTGATCCCCTAATTCTAGAAGAGGACTTCCATACAGCATTTGTCATAATATAGTTTTCCTTATTGTCCCATATCTCTTAAAATAAGTTGGGTCTCCTGCTTGTTAGATGTATCCATGGCACCTTGCATTTTCTCTATTATAACACTTCTGGCATTTTTCAGAAATTATTTTAACTGTCTTATCTATTAAAAATAAGCTTCATGAGAGTGAGGGTGTGTTTACTTATTAGCTGCTTTATTTCCAGGACCTACTAAAGTGAATGCCATATGGAAGGTACTGAATAGTAGTTGAGATATTGAATGGCAAACTATTTACCCTCTCTCTCCTCACTGGACTGTTAAGTCAAAGGCAAAAGCCACATCTCATCATATATGAATAGGAACAACAATGGTTAGCACTTACTGAGTGTTTGCCATGCCAGAAATGTTCTAGGAATCTTACTAGAATTCATTTATTAACCTTCACACCACCATGAGGTAAGTATCATTATTATCCCTACTTTCAGGATGAGAAAACTAAGAGGAAAAGTACCCAAGGCGCACAGTTGAGAAATGGCAGAGGCAGAATTTAAACCACCTGGTAAAGTTCCAGGGTTTACACTCTTAGCCACTAAGTGATGCAGCTTCCCTATCTTCAAGTACTTGCCAAACGAATTAGTACTGAAAAGGCAAATTGATAGAAGATATATTTATTACCTTGCCAAAGTGTGTAAACTGAGGCCCTTACGTATGACACTTGGCCACTACAGGTTTATATACCAGTACCTAGTTGATGAAGTTAGTTTAGCACAGAATGTAGAGCTTGGCTGCCATGTACAAATAAAACATGTATTTGTTTGCCAAATTTTAATTTATACCTACTTTCTCAAGAATCCATTCATTTGGTGACCTGAAGACACCTTTACATGAAGGGATACATACATGTGACAATAATTATGCCCAAATGGATAGGATTCCAAGTTTCTACAATGTCTATAAAATATAGTATATGAATATTTGTGTACCTTCCCACAGATCAAAGAGATCAGAGTTCACATAAGATAAGGCAAGGTGCAGGGGCATCACCTGGGGCAGAATGGTGGCTCAGTTGAAATGTAGGCTCTGTGAGAGACGGCTATCAACCTGAAGATGTGGGGAGCTCTAGCCATGAAGCTGTCACATAAGCAAAACTACCAATACAAGCAAGCAGCGACGGCAAGCTCACTGGAAAGGCATGGAGCAGGGAATGTTAGAGAGAAGAAATAAACAAGAAAAGTGGTCACATTTAATAAAATTGGCCAGTGCATCAGTAAGAGGTATTTTTTTAAAGAGGAACATGAGACGTATACCCTGGACTATTCTGACATTTAACATGTATATGCTTTGTGGTATTACTCCAATGCAGAAAAATAGATATCAAGGTGTAAACAATGACCTTACTACATGAATTCAAAATAAAGAACAACTTTTTGATTATTTTTTAATTCTATATTTAACACCCTAACTTTTAAAAGCATTAAGGAAATGGAATATGAATTTTTATAGTAGAATGGTATTGAGAAAGAGCATATTTTATTTCAGATAAAAACCTGTGTCTAATAGATCAATGGAACAGGACAGAGAGCCCAGAAATACACCCATGCTTATATGGCCAATTAATCTAGACAAAAGCTGCAAGAATATACAATTGGGAAAAGATGGTCTTTTCAATAAATGGTGCTGGGAAAACTGGACAGTTACATGCTCTATGAAAGGACTGCTTTCTTACACCATACACAAAATAAATTCAAAAGGGATTAAATCTAAATGTGAGACCCAAAACCATAAAACTCTTAAAACACAGGCAGTAATCTCTTAAACATCAGCGTTACCAACGTATTTATGGGTATATCTCCTCAGGCAAGAGAAAGCAAAACTAAAAACAAACTATTGGGACTATACCAGAATGAAAAACTTCAGCACAGCAAAAAAAATAATCAACAAAACAAAAGGCAACCTAGCAAATGGGAGAAAGTGTTTGCAAATGATATATCTGATAAGGGGTTAATATCCAAAATATGTAACTTACACAACTCAACACCAAAAAGAAACTGACTAAAAAATGGATAGAGGACCTGAACATTTTCCTAAAAAACATATACAGATGGCCAACAGACACAGGAAAAGATGCTCAATATCACTAATAACTAGGCAAATGAAAATCAAAGCTACAATGAAATATCATCCTACCCTGGTCAGAATGACTAGTATCGAAAAGATGAGAAGTGACAAGTGTTGGCAAGGATGTAGAGAAAAGGAAACCCTCATGCACTGTTGGTGGGAATATAAATTGGTGCAACCACTGTGGAAAACAGTATGGAGGTTCCTCAAAAAATTAAAAATAAATACCCTAATCCCATTGCCAGGATTTACAACAGCCAACATATGGAAGCAACTCAAGTGTCCATCAATAGATGAATGAATAAAGCAAATGTGGTATATATATACAGTGGAATATTACTCAGCCATTAAACAGAATGAAACCTTGCCATTTTCAACAACATGGATGGCATTATGCTAAGTGAAATAAGTGAGACACAGAAAGACAGATGCCATATGATTTCACTTATAGGTAGAATCTAAAAAACAAATTAAACAAACAGGCTGTCAAATACAGAGAACTTGTGGTTGCCAGATGGGAGGTAGGAAGGAAGATCAGTGAAATAGGTGAAGGGGATTAAGAGATACAAACTTCCAGTTAGTTATAAAACAAATACGTCACAAAAACAAAAAGTACAGCATAGGGAATATATTCAGTCAGTAATATTGTTGTATGGAGTCAGATGGTGACTACGATTATCATGATGAGCAATAAATAATGTACAGAATTGGCAAATCACTCTATTGTACACCTGAAACATAACACTGTATGTCAACTACATTTCAATAATTTTCAAAATGTGTATAAATTGCTTTACCTTTGATAATTTTGACACTGTTAACTGAGTACAGTATATTAAAATATAAAATTGGCCTATGTAAACTCATGAGAGGAAATATGGTTAAGTCATATAGTCTTAATCCTACATTTAATTACTCTAAGTAGTTTAATTATTAAAGTTCTTTGCTGCTGTACAGCTCACCACACCAAAATAACCGCTCTCCCATATTACTGGAGTCCTTCATCAAAATGAAATGATTAAAAAAAAAAAAAAAGACTAGGAATACAACCTAAATAATTATGAAATAGAAAGTGCTCTACAAATGAACAGATATCCTAATCAATGAATTCAATGTCTTGGTATACATTATCACAGAATTAGGCTATTGAGCCTAACTCCACAAATACTCAGATCAGTGTGAGGAAGTATATTTCAAAGATAATTTTAAAGAATCTACATAATTTCTGGATAACATGAAATAGGTAGCTATGAAATATTTGATCAGAGAATTGTTCCAAATCAGTAATGTTCAACTGAGAGAAAACTATAAAAGTAGCAAGCAGCAAATATTTGTTTCTTGAAGAGCATACTCTTAAATGTGGCCATTATTATTTGAACTAAAGAGTATTAGGGGCACCTGGGTGGTTCAGTTGGTTAAGCATCCAGCTCTTGATTTCGGCTCAGGTCATGCATGATCTCTCTGTTCATGAGATCGAGCCCCATATTGGGCTCTGCATTGATGGTGCAGAACCTGCTAGAGGTTCTCTTTTTCTCTGCCCCTCCCCTGATCACACTTTCTCTTTCAAGATAAATAAAAGAAACATTAAAAAAAATCTTTGGGGGCGCCTGGGTGGCGCAGTCGGTTAAGCGTCCGACTTCAGCCAGGTCACGATCTCGCGGTCCGTGAGTTCGAGCCCCGCGTCAGGCTCTGGGCTGATGGCTCAGAGCCTGGAGCCTGTTTCCGATTCTGTGTCTCCCTCTCTCTCTGCCCCTCCCCCGTTCATGCTCTGTCTCTCTCTGTCCCAAAAATAAATAAAAAACGTTGAAAAAAAAATTAAAAAAAAAAATCTTTGATCTCAAAAGAGTATTAAGTTAAAATGTAAATAAGTAGGTTTTCAACGATCTCAAGGAAGTTACTAAAATGGAGAACACTGAAAGAAACCATTAAATTTAAAAGGGAGACCACTAACTTCTCCATCCTGGAGGTAGGCAGAAGAAGCAAATGGTACAAAAAAGGCAAAGGAAAGTTTATTTTACACACACACACAGGAAAAAAAAAACAGTGATCTGCAGAAGCTCTGAGGTACAGCTGGCATGAATTAAAATTTCCATTGTGAGCAATGTCAATCAGGAAACAGGAATCCAAAGTTTTTTTTTTTTTTAAGGAGAAAATATACATAGGAGAGAAAGACAAGGAAGACAGCTATTCAATCCACTAGTGGTAGGATGGGTGTGGACTAGAGGTCAGGGGACAAGTTTTGAGCCCCAGCTTGGTGCCAGCCTGGCTGTGTATAGTTTCAGAAGTTCATTTCTCTGAGTCAGTTTCTTCAATTGTAAAATGAGAACACTGGATACATGACAGTTAGGAGCTGTTTCCCCAACTCCAAAATCCTGTAACTAAATTTGACAGAGTATCTTGAGTCAAATTTGTCATTAATTTCTACCAAAACATTCAGAAAACCACTGTAAAAAGTAGGGAATGATGGAAGTTAATTCAAAACACAGCTTCAGTAATGAAAAAGATGTACACTCTGGTCACAAATATGGTATAATTTCAGTTAGTGGGGTCTTTTAAGAACTCATAAAAAGGCCACTGACTACATAAGATCTAACTTCCTGGATATTGTACCATCAAAACGAAACATATGACAAAATGTTTATGACATGTGCCTTTTTTTTTTTAATAAGTTGAATCTTAAAACAACTTATGTTTTTCCCTTTGCGATTTTTCGATTGCAACAAAGACATGTCAGGGACTATTACCTGAATTAAAATCACTAACATAGTTCTGGTTTAAGATAGTGGGATGTAATTAATTATACTAAAAGAGCTTCTGATTTGACCAACAAGCTAAGCATTTACTTTTAGGAAAGAGAAATAAATGTATTTATAGTGAATGCAAGGCAATAAATAAATGATTTGATGAATAATGGGCAAGCTACCTTATTAGAATTTAATCCCATTTTTAACTATTTTATAATATAGCCAAGTATCACACTAATCGTACCAATTACCGCAACACCATCGTGTTCAAAGTACCCACAAAATACATTCAGTGCACTCAAGATAGATTAAACTGATATGGTTCCTGGCTTCTTGTGTCTTATTACTTCCTAAATACCATTAGGCATTAAGAATAGATTTTTCCATGCATCATACATAGAACCAAACAGTCCCTGAGCAGCACAGTAAGCACAGCATGTGAGGCAATTAAAAGTGCAATGAAAGAGAACTGGACAGAGAAACTTGCTAAAAATTCAAAATATATTGCAAACAGGAAAAAAAATACAGAAGCTTGCACATAATTTTATTCTGCACAGCTTGGTACTTCAAGTCTATTTTAAGCCCTATAATAATTTAAATGGTTCAACCAGGAGTCCCATGGAAATTGCTTCTTGAAGACTATCGCTTTCTTTTATCCCCCTCTAGTCTCTGATTAGATATTTTCCTTGGATATTAGATCTGTTGCTTGAAGGTTTCATCTACTGAAAATTTTCTGTCATGCTGTAATTGTTTCCCATTCACTCCTGGCCCAGGACTTTTGCTGGTTTTAAGGAAAATAAAACAAAATCAGCCACACAAATGTTCTTTATCTGTAAGTCCCCTCATTTGTCTGGAAAGTCCACTAGGCAGACAGTAGTACTCAAGTACAGACTCATACCCTCTATTAAAATCACAGTAGTTGAAAAAAAATGCCATTGGTTGAAATGTGAATATACTTCACATTATGGGACTGCACACTTAAAAATGGTTAAGATGGTAAATTTTATGATATGTCTATTTTACAAAAAATTTTCTAAGTAGAAAATGAATTTATAAATAAATATTGCAATATCATCCAAGGAAAAAACTACAGAAATTGAAAGCTACTATGATGCAGGGCAAGTATAGACACATAAAATTTGTAAAAGCTTTTCTAATGTTAATTTTGGAATTTATTTTCATTTTCCATACAAATCATTCTCAGCTTAAGCATTTAGAAATACTAGCTGAGACTTGGGTTTCTCGTCTGTAACTGGGAAGAACAACAGTACAGATTTCATAGAGTTGTGCAAAGCATTAAATGACACAGGTCACATAAGGGACTTTATACGTCCACAACAAGCACTTCATAAGCGCTAATCCTATTCTATGGTTATCACTGTGAAGATGATGATGGAGAAGTCAGTAGGAAATAGGAGATTGAGGAGTTAACAATTATCACTGAGTTTACAGTCTTCTAAATTCAACTGAGCATGTGTGATTTAAACCAACAGTTCTATCAACTACTGAACTATTTGTGATATGATGCTTATGTGGTAACACACGGAAATAAAGAGCTGACCCTACACTCTCCAGGTTACGAAGATCTCTGCATCAAAAGAGAAGCTCAGAGCAGCACAGCATCCTCAGCCCTCCTTCTCTCTTGAAGCAGACACTGAAAGACAGGAGCCGTCTCCAGGCTGGGAGGTATGCTGACAAGCATAGCCATAGCAAGGACACAGGATGCCATTCACTCTTGAGAAAAAATTCTGTGATTTTTTTTTAATCCTTGAAAGGGCAACCAATACTCTGTAGTATGTAGCATGCAACGTGCAGAATAAAACTTTGCCAACTCTGAAACTGTTCAGGAAAAAAGGCCACAGAGTCCTGCTGGAAAATCTAGGATGCAACACATAGTTTGCACTCTCTGGTGGTAAGAAAGCCGCCAGGTCTCAAAAGCACAGGCCAGGTGGGAAGAGTAGAGGCGAGGGACCGCAAGATTCAGAAATGATCTCAAGTAAATCTTTTGGAATTGTAGTAAGTATTTTTCTCTGGAAAGACAACTGGAAATTTTTTTGTCTTTCATCATTGTGTTAAACCACAGTCATGAAGAATCAATGTTGTTCCTATCACACTACTAGAGCACAGACTTAGGAGCCCAGCTCCACCCACTAATTGGGTGATCCTGAGCAAATTCCTTAACCTCTTGCCATTTTCCTAAGTCATAAAATGAAGATGATTACAGGACCTACCTCATGGGGTGGTAGGGATGATTAAATCAGTTTATGTGTATATCGAGGCCTTAATGTGCAACACAGAGTAAGCAGTACATAATTCATAATTGCTATTTTTACCATGTGAAATGTGAGTCCTGTTTTTCATATAAAATATGAGAACACAAAGTTTCTCAAAGGATTTTTCATTAAAAGGAATAAAACTCACAAATTTAGATAGTTAACAGATACTAAAGAAAAAAAGACTTGAAATAAGGACCAAGTAATCAATTCTAGGACAGGAAATTTCTGTGCCTGGAGTGTCCACAACCTGTTTGTCTACAAGGCATACCTCAGTTCCCTGTGAGGCCCCTCTGAATCCTAAGAAACAATCATCACAGAGTCTTAGTCTTACTTCCAGCACTGCTAAAACCATAATGTATTATACAGAGTTGTTCTCAAGTCTGTTCCCTTTATTATATTTAACATGTTTATTTATCCACTGACTGTCTACTCCCGATTGAATTTAAATTCCATGAGAACACGGAGTCTATGATTTACTTTGTTCACTACTATCTTCTTCCTGTCTAGAACAGTGCCTGCCATAGAAGATACTCAATATATATTTGTTAAAGTTCTTTAATATCTCTTTTCATCTTTATATACCCCATACTAGGTCATACTAAATGGACACTTTTTTTAAATGTTTATTTATTTTTGAAAGAAAGAGAGCGAGCACGCATGTGAGAGCGGGGAAGGGACAGAGAGAGGGAGACAGAGGATCTGAAGCAGGCTCTGCGCTCATAGCAGATTCTGACATGGGGCTTACGGGGCTTGAACTCACGAGCAGTGAGATCATGACCTGAGCCAAAGTCAGCCACTTAACCAACTGGGCCACTCGGGTGCCCCTGAACAATAATTTTTTTTTTGAGGGAGACAATGAGTAACAGGTATAGTCACTGTGTGCTCAGATTCTATGTTTTAGAATCGTCATCATTTTTCAGTAACTGGTAACATTATTTTATGCCTAGAAAGTGTGGGCATTTATATACATCTTTTATTTAATATTTATAACTTTATAAGGCAAATACGATTTCTATCTTAGAGATCATTATTTTAGTAAACTGAGAATAAGGAAGACTAACAAGCCTGTCCAAAGTCCTAGGGAGTCACAGCCAGAATGAAAATCCTGGTCCTGACTCCTAAGCTAGTGCTGTTAACCATCCTATGTGTTCACAGTGGCATACGGGTGAATGTAACATCTGACTAAAGTAAAATACGAAGGGAACAGTTGAAAGGGAAACCTGAGCCCTAGAAAATGGTATGTAAAGATCAGGCAGCCAATCCCCTTTCATGCGTCATTAACAAATTAGGCCTTTGGTACCAGAAGGAGGCAGCACACTTCCCAGCCCTCACTGGGAATAGCATGGCTTCTCTGGATCACTGCCTGGCTCCAAATGACACCCACACACAGGGCAGAGCAGTACAAATCACCATGCCTTGGGAAAACAGATTCTCAATACCTGTTGGTGTTTTTGATTCACTCTTTCTGCTCTAGGAAGGGCTATGACGGTCACCTACTGCCATGGCTCTCAAAGCTGACATCACAACCAAGTGAGGACTTCTACAAGACACCCACACACAGAGGCAGGGGAAGACGGGGCATGAAATAGCTCTGAAGAACGATTTTCTTCTTTAGACCAACATTGTTTCTTGAGTTATTATTCTGCTTTTAATTACATGGGAAACAGATACATAGCTAGACTGATATCCACTAACTTCCTGGAATATGTTCAGCATTTCACAAGATAGATGTAATTACCAGGTTTTGCAGTAAATCAGCTCTCTGTGGTTGTTTCATAAACACTTCGGCTATTTGTGAAATACTCATGAAAGGTAATACGACAAATATACCATTTACAGGATCCATTTACAGGATCTCCTCCTCCTCAGCATTGCCTTCTAGTACAAAGCAGAAACATTTGTTAAAAGGGGAGCCACCCTATTAGAAAGCACCAACCAGCTGATGAGCATTTGCTCCCTGCCCTCTATTCTCTCTCCCCACCATTAGACACAATGGGACTTTTTTTTTTTTTTTTTTTTTTTTTTTCCTCCAAATTCGTATTCCAGAGGAGCCATGAAATTCCCGTAAAGTTCAACATCAGGCCTGACTTAAGATCTTTGGGGCCTCCTGCTAACTTCATCCCCCTGCAGCTGCCTCGCTAAGGCAAGCTTTTGATCTGTACTATCTGGATTTCAAGCTGATATACACACAGCCTCTTTGATCTCTTATTAAGTGGCTTCTGGTCTCCTGATGCCTTTAGTCTTGCTGAACTGTGGTTTTTGGAAGTCAGTCATCATCCTGAGCACAGTACAAACTCCACACACCAGGAGTGGGCTCCCTTCATTCACCCACTTCGCAGGCTTGAAAAGCAATCTTTAAGCCATGAGAGAATTTCCCCACTAGCCACAATCAATCCACTCCATGAACACACTACTAAGAATTATTTTTCAAATGAAGCAGCTTAAAATGATTTAAAGGATACAGAACTTTCCCATAGAGGGAAAGGGAGCAAATCCTCTGTGAAAAGAAATCTTCACCCCAGTTGGCACTGAAGCTTACAGTACTTTGATGTTAATAAAAATAAATGTGGACAGGAATCAGGGATGAGCACAGAATAGCCTTTATCAGTCCCAAGTTCCATTAAGCAAAAGTGACCTTTAAATGCAGATGTGTGGTTTGTTCAACAGCAAGCTATAGGAGGATATATTTATGAGAACATGTATACGACCATTAGTAGCAGATTGATGGCATTTTTCTCAGTCTTACTGTCTTAATCCTACCTGGGTGAAGTAAACCCAAAGAACTCCTTTTTAAAAAAAAAGACATAAGCAACAAAAGAAAAAATCAACAAGATATTGGTGTCCATGTTATGAGATCCCTTGAGCATGAAAGTGTAGCTATATAGTATATCCTCCGTGTCTTAGATTCTGGAATTAGTGTAGGTTTGTAATTGGCTTTTTAATATTACTAACATAGGCTGTATTATATGTTAAAATTATGTTGATACCTATCTAATTCTATATCTTAAAGTCTATGAACTAATCGCCTAATAAGAACACAAAGATACTGGACTTCCACAAGTTAGTGAACACTATGTATTCTTAACAGCATTCACCTAAAATAGCAAAAATTAAAATCCTTAATTGCTTCTCTTTATAAACTCAAGTTTTCTCATAAACAAGATTAAAACTGATAGAAGAAATAGGAATAGACTTTTGGGCACTAGCAGCATTGTATGAATATAAACCATTTATGCCCTTAGCTTCAAAAACCAATAAATTAATTACTGCCGGGATGCCTGGATGGCTCAGTCAGTTAAGCGTCCGACCGGAGCTCATGTCATGATCTCACAGTTCATGAGTTCGAGCCCCAGGTCAGGCTCCATGCTGACAGCTCAGAGCCTGAAGCCTGCTTTGGATTCTGTGTGTGTGTGTGTGTGTGTGTGTGTGTGTGTGTGTGTGTGTCTCTCTCTCTCTCTCTCTCTCTCTCTCTCTTTCTGCCCCTCTCCCACTCACGTTGTTTCTCTCTCAAAAATAAATAAACATTAAAATTTTTTAAAGTAAATACAACAATTAATTACTGCCAATATAAAGTCGAAACAAAATGAATAGTTATACATTGCTATCACTTATTAATCTGTCCATAGCATGGAAAATCATTAGCAAATTCATGAATTAGGCACCTGCTTAGACTTTGTTTTCCAGAGAATTATCTAATTAAAGAAATGACACTACATAAGAAGGCATCAATTTTAAGTAGTCTAAATACATAGGAGTCTCACAAATGGTTATATGCAAGCAATTTAGTAAAAATGTACCAAAATTTAAAAGATATGTGCTCTTTTGATGAGTAATTCTAGGAATTCATCCTAAGAATCATCCCCACCTTTTTACAAAAGAGTATGACAAGGATATCCACTATAGCTACATTTGAAATGCCCACTAAATAGGTACAGGAGATTGGTTAAATAAATTACTATACATCAATAATAATATACTATGCAGTTATTAAAAAGAATTACATAGATCTATAAATACCAAAATGAAAGAACATATAACTGAGATAAAACACAATGTGCTTAAAGTATGTTTGACATACTCCATTTATATGTAAAAAAAATTTTTTTTAAACTACTACTTTTATTACTTTGTATGTATAATATATCTCTGAAAAGATAGACAAGAAAAACAGGAGTTTTTATCTAGGAGAAGTGAAGGGACTATGGTCAGAGGTAGACTTACTTTTCACAGGATACCGTTATGTACTTTGAATTTTTATGCCATATGTATGTATCACTTATTTTAAAAACATTCCTTACGTTCAGAGGAAGTCATTCTGTTGCACATATAAGAAAAAAGCCAATTTAGGGGCACCTGAGTGGCGCAGTCAATGGAGTGTTCAACTTTGGCCCAGGTTATGATCTCACGGTAAGTTCGAGCCCTGCATCAGGCTCTGTGCTGACAGCTCAGAGCCTGGAGCCTACTTAGGATTCTGTGTCTCCTTTCTCTCCCCCTCCCCTTCTCACATTCGGTCTCTCTCTTTCAAAAATAAATAATAAACATTAAAAAAATTTAGAATAAAGCCAATTTAATGCCAAATACATGAAATTTACACAATCTCTTCCTATAACTTTTTAAATCTTTTAAAGAGAATTCATCTAATGGAGTTAGGAAAAAGTCAGGCAAAAACTACATACTAAGTTTTTCTAACAAACACTAAGCCATACCATATCCAAGACTCAGCAATACTATAGTCATTCATATTCATACTCTTTGGGCTTTATAACCCATTTCTTCTGTTAAGAAAAATTAATCTTTTTTTTATACAGAGGAATATTTTCACTATTATTTTTAACGAATCATCATTCGTCTTTGGTCTTTCAAACAACTTTTTAAAATATTGCTAACAGTATTTATGTGTGAATCACCTCTCAATGGCTGTGCTATTATGCTTTCTATTTTTATCTATCTTAGAGTCTGAGATAAACCCAAAGTCTTTTAAAAATATCGGCTTTGGCAAAAATTGAGTCTGTCCATATCAGGAGGGGAGAGAAACGAGGACTGGGATGTGGGAGGAAGGAGAATTATTGGTTAATAAATTTTACCTTCTAAATCACTGAAATTCAAAAGTACTAAGAATGGCAATATCATGGCTAATGTTCAAAAATTGGCTAATGTCAAACATTTCCAGTGAATTATAATCATGAGGGGTTATTCGAAGTTCAACATAAATCAAAACACCAGAAAATATCCACTTGCCGTCTTTAATACATAAGGTCAACCTAAGGTGAAATCCACATGATTCTAAATTTATTTCAAGATTTTTGGTAGAAATTAAAAATTACAGACTCATACTACTAATAATTGCTTCATTATTGAACACTAGCCCACAACAAATTAGTAGCACTAATTTAGGATACTTAAATTTGTAATTATTTTCATTGGAAACAATAAACACTAGCTCTTAGAAAATGTGTATGAGGACACTATATTAATTTTTAATACTTACTAAACTTCCAGATAAGCATTAAAAATGAGAATACTATCTAGCAACTTGTCTTTAAGATATGAAATTTTTTTTGCAAGCTGGAAAAACAGGAAGATCTGCTGTAATAAATTTAGTCCAAAGATCTCCTGTAATAAAATGCATGCATCATGAAAGGAACAGCATAATATGGTAGCTAAAAGCATAGATTCTGGGAGCCAACTGCTTGAGTTCAAATTCTAGTTCTGCCACATACTAGCTGTATGAACTTGGACTAGTTATGTAACCTCTCTGTGCCTCAGGTTCCTCACTTCAAAAATGAGGATAATAGCACCTACTCTTGGGACACCTTGGTGGCTCAGTCAGTTGAGCATCCAACTTAGGCTCAGGTCACGATCTCATGGTTCATGAGTTCAAGCCCCGTGTCGGGCTCTGTACTGACAGCTCAGAGCCTGGAGCCTGCTTCAGATTCTGTGTCTCCTTCCCTCTCTGCCCCTCCCCTGCTCATGCTCTCTCTCTCTCTCTCTCTCAAAAATAAATAAACATTAAAAAAAAAAGTCATGGGACATCTGGATGGCTCAGTTGGTTAGGCGTCTGACTTCAGTTCAGGTCATGATCTCATGGTTCGTGGGTTTGAGTCCAGCATTGGGCTCTGTGCTGACAGCTCAAACCCTGGAGCCTGCTTCAGATTCTGTGTCTCCCTCTCTTTTCACCTCCACTACTCATGCTCTGTCTCTTTCTCTCTCTCAAAAATAAATAAAACATTAAAAAAATAAATAATAATAGCACCTAGTCCATAGGGTTCTTGCAAGGAATACGTACGTAAAACAATCAGAACAATGCCCAGCAAACAGTAAACACTCAGTAAACGTTAGCGATTATTACTGGATTTGTATTAGTTTTAGTTGTATTAATATTAGGATTAGTATGAGTATTAGTACGATTCCAAGGAATAAAGACATTACGCAATTGAGACAAAGATAACTCGAGCACAATATGTAAACCACATCTAGAAACTGGCAAGAAATTATACCATAAAAAATTATAAAAAATTTCTGAAGTTTTATATTGCTTAGAAACAGAGTATACAGTTAAGCCATTATATTCATGTTCTTGATAAATTAGGCACATCACTGTTTTCCATGGCACTATCTTACAAGATATAATATTATAGTGACAAATGACCCTTCTAACATGGTACACATATAGGACAGGATTTTAACTAGCCACTACATGGAGTAGTGCCTAGAAATATTTGAAACTAATAAATATCCTACCTCCATTCAAATCCCAGCCAATAAAGCTAGTATCACTTTATCTTAAAATCTAATGAGGAGGCTTACCACCTGAATCACATTTACGATGTCTTCCCTGTCACTATCTCCTTTTGCTTTGTCCCAATCTGTTTTAAATGGCTTTCATGAAAATGTATTTCCACTTTGCATTTCCAGACTTTCACCTATCCAGGAAGCCACCCCATAGTTCCATGGCCAATTCAGCATCCTTTATCTGCTCGCTCATCTTTTCCTAAGGTTCAGTTCAATTTATGTAAAAAGCAAATTGCTGGCCAATAATCCACAATTGGATAATTCACATATGGTTTATCAAGAGTTGGCTGCATTTTAGAATATAATTTTACAATTAAATTTAGACTTCACTAAACAAAGGCATCTACTTATTAATTTTCCTAAATAGATGGCTAAAAATTGACAGTACAAATATATTGTAGTACGGCTATATATTAAAGGACAATATCAAGACTTCTGTAGTTTATTTTCTAAGTTGGATGATTATCGATATTCATATACCCATTGTAATGTTAACATTTCCCACTTCTTTACACATTAATTTACTTAATCCACACCAATCCTTTGAGCTAGACATTATCCCCATTTTATAGATGAAGAAATTGCGTAAGTACCAGTACAACAGATGCTGTATATCATTTAGTCAGGTTCTTGAGAAAGTTCTTACTATTCTAGAGAAAAACTGGTGAGAAATTACTATTGCAAAGTAAATTTTCAATCTCTTCAATATTGCTAATGCAGTCCTTTACCACCGGGAAGCTCTCCCACTGTCCTAAAACTTTCCTCTGGTGGCCAAAATGTTTCTACGGTATTCTTATTCTAAATGTACTAAGAGGGAGAATGGGATGGGGGTGGGTTTGCATTGGTCCTATTCAGCTACCTAATAAATTCATACAGGATATATTAAATACAATAATAGCCAGGAACATGGCCTTTCATGACTTTTGCTACACCTTCACCTGGCCTTGCAAAAAATGTTTGAACTTTAGAATTTATTACCTAATTACAACAAGAGACAATATAACCAATTAATTAACTTGCCCCAAACCAAATTTTAAATTGTGTTTATGTGTCATCTAAATGTCATAGTGTTTAATAGTTCTACATACCACTGACAAATGGTGAAAACGTGCCGAATACAGCTGTAAGTAAATGGACTTAAGAAAAAAGTTCAGTTCAAGATTGAATGTTTTTTCTCCCAAGGGTTAGCTACAGAAGTAAATAAGCTGAGCACTTTAATATGAATCAAAGTAGCATTTCAAAAATGAAATATTTTTCCATCAGTTCTCTGAGAAGCACAAAGGCAAAAGGAGTATCTAACACTTCTTTTGCAGCAAAATTACTTTATATAATTTGTAGAGAAATGTCTGTATATGTAACGATGATTATGAGGAAGATGGGGGAAAAACCTAGAATTTTATTTTATTTTTTAAGTTTATTTTGAGAGAGAGAGAGAGAGAGAGAGAGAGAGAGAGAATACACAAGTGGGAGAGCAGCAGAGTGGGGTGGGGGGAGGGGGGAGCAGGGAGGGAGAGAGAGAATCCCAAGCAGGTTCCACACAGTGAGCATAGAGCCCAATACAGGGCTCGAACTCATCAACTGTGAGATTATGCTCTGAGCTGAAATCGAGAGTCAGACATTTAACCGACTGAGCCACCCAGGCAGGTACCCCTCATTGGCATTTATATGTAAGCATTTTTTTTTCTGAGAGATAGAGAGAGAAAGAGACAGAGAGCGTGCACAAGCAAGGGTGGGACAGAAAGAGAGAGGAGAGAATTCTAAGCAGCAGCCTCCATGCCCAGCACAGAGCCCACATGGGGCTCAATCTGACAACTGTGAGACTACGATCTGAGCCGAAATTAAGAGTCCAATGCTTAACTGATTGAGTCACCCAGGTGCCCCTAGAATTTTATAAATAAAAATAAATTTCAAAAAACCAAAGTATGCTACATGTCATACCTACAGGAATGTGGTAAAGAAAGAAATTTTCCATATTTGGAACTATTTTTAAGTGTAAAGCTCAGAACTGCTAAAAGAATTCTTCTGTTAACTAGAGGTTAAATTCTTAAGGACTATCAAACTTTTCTTTCTATCCTTTACTGAAGTTTGGTTTGGTTTTTATTTCCGAAACACTTCTCTGCTTTAACATGGGCAATATTCGAAATATAAAGCTTGCAGATAATGTCATTTAAGAGGGTAAGCATGACCATTTTAATACCTTATGTAATAATGCAAATACATATAGCTCCAATGATAATGGAAATGTACCTGAATATCTAACACTACATCTGAAAGGTGTTTTCTAAACTAAATCCTAATGATCAAAATGGTAAACAATAAATTTCGTTGGATGTGTTCATTTAGTTCCAGTTAATTTTGGCTAACCTAGAGGTGCCTGCGTGGCTCTGTCAGTTGAGCGTCAGACTTTTGATTTCTGCTCAGGTCATGATCTCATGGTTTGTGGGTTTGAGCCTTGCATTGGGCTCTGCACTGTCAGAGGGATTCTCTCTCTCCCTCTCTTTCTGCCCCTCCCCCACATACACACACATGCACTCTCTTTATTCAGTTTAAAGAATTCTGCAAATATTTATCATTTACCATATGGTAGGTAATAAGGATATACGGGGGAAGAAAAATTGAGATAGTACCTAAAATTTGTTTTATATATCCTTATATTAACCAATAATATAAGCTTCTAGAATCTTACAGTATTGATACTTCTTGATAAAAATATCTCCCCAATTATGCATTATTTAGAATCAGCAAATCATAATTCAGTAATATTCCAAAGAAAAGTTCTAATAACAGAGAGGGTTATCTGGCATAGAAATATGCCAGCAAAAATGAACAATCTATTTCAGTAATCTTAAATCATACTGCCTAAATATGGAATTTAATGTTCTTACATAATGCTCAAAGTATTTTTCTTTTAATCTGTTCCCGAATGCCTTATTATATAAAAAAATTGATTTTTATATCACTTGGCATTTTATGTGCTTTGATAGAGTACATTTTGCTTTATTAAACCACAATGTGTTTAGGCAGCACTAAAGTATTAAAATATGCATCTTAAAAGTGAAGAGCTTTTTTGCCAACAGTTCTAAATTCCCCATGATAATCAGAAGGTCTAAAAATACTGTAAACTGGTAAACTGATACAACATATAGATAGATGTCTTATTGGGATCTTTCACACACACCTCCTCCCAAATACATTAGTGACTTGACTCTAATTATAATCGGAGTACATATAAATAAATGTCATGTGTCCTATAGTAAATACAAATACATAGTTTCATCAAGAACATTTCTGTTAACAGAAAAGCAAAACAATAAAAACCTTCATGTGAAGGGGAGAGAGAAGAGAGAATTAGGAATGAATGACTATCATGTGGATGGGGTTTCTTTCTGCGGTGATGAAGTGTTCTAAAATTAAGACTGTGGTGATGGTTGCACAACTCTGAATATACTAAGAACAACCAAATGTCATGCCTGAAATGCATGAATGTTATGGTATGTGAAACATATTTCAATAAAGCTGGGGAAGGGGCAGCTGGGTGGCTCAGTCAGTTGAGTGTCCAACTTTGGCTCAGGTCACGATCTCACAGTTTGTGGGTTCGAGCCTCGTGTTGGGCTCCATGCTGACAGCCCAGAATCTAGAACCTGATTCAGATTCTGTGTCTCCTTCTCTCTCTGCTCCTCCCCTGTTCTCTCTTTCAAAAATAAATAATATTTAAAAAAAAAATTTTTTAAGCTGGGGAAAACAATCCCTCCATCTAAAAAAATTCTTGAAGGGTCACCTAGGTGGCTCAGTTGGTTGAGCATTGGACTTTTGATATCAGCTCGGGTTGTGGTTTTGCGGTCGTGAGGCTGAGCCCGTCATCGGGCTCCACACTGACAGAGAGGAGCCTACTTGGGATTCTCTCTCTCTCCCTCTTTCCCTGCCCCTCCTCTGCTCACATTCTCTCTCTCTCTCTCTCAAAATAAATAATTTAAAAAAATTTTTCAAGCTCCAGTTTCTAAAAGCATCCATGGGTATAAAACTATTGCTTCCCTCACTATTCAATTATTATATCACCCATCATTTTATTCACTAAGAAAGCTACCAGTTGCAAAGGTAACAATGGGAATTTTAACACCTGTCTTTGGATGATAGCATTATACATCAAATCATTCAGTTTTCCCTAGTGGGTGCCTTAAATAATTACTTTTTCACATACCTTTAAAACAAACAAATCCCTCCAGAAACTCAATATAGATTTTTATACCTGGTAATCCAAAATGCTGAATCCCAAGCCTTTATGATCTTTTACAAGTTCAACTATCTTGACTTCAGGAGACCATAATGCTAATTCCCCATCATCATCATCTTCAGTATGGACATCTACACTGTGGTCAGCCTGAAACACCAAAGAAGATAAATGCTTCAAAACATTGTCCTTTCAATTCTGAAAAGAATTAACATACCAGGAATCTCATAGCTTCTTCTCAAACTGGGAATTCTCTTTGGCATGCACAGTTTATAATCTTTTCAAAAGGGGCATGCGCTGGGGTACACACACTCTAGGATAAGATCCTCAAGAAAATTCAAGTACTTAAAAATGCAGGCTGCTCATACAGTTGGATTTTTTTTTAAATGTAAGTAACTGTTTCATTCAAAATATTGACACTGACCTCTTATACTTCAATGAGGTCTGTCATCCCATTAGAAGCATAAAAGGAAAAATATGTGATTTAAGAAAAAATGTAAATATCATACAAAGTCAAAGTTTATAAGATATTTAAGTAGCAATACCTGAATTCACAATTACAGTGAGAGACAGAAAGATGCCAACAAAGAGAGAGACTAGTGTAAGACAAAAGGGAAACCACTTCTGTTGGCTCCTGGAAGTTAAGAAAAACTTCACTAGAAAAACAAAGTGGGAAAAACCCCAAGTCCTTGTGAATTGTGAAGGTCTAAATACCAGATTAAAAAAAAAAATCACTGAGTTGAAATAAAGAAAATCTGGTCTTGGATGGAGGATGTAAGCCAGCAAAACTATTCGATACAGAGATCCTTGGTTATTTTCCTTGACTTCACACTCCTGACTATTCCAGACTCCTTCCCTCCTTTCAGGTAAAAGAGTCACTGCTATAGGGAATTCTAGGAAGCTAAATCATAGTGGGTCAATGAGTCAACTACACAGAAGGAGAGAAGCTGCTTTCAGTTTTCAATACTATTTATAGCATGGTATTATTTTTTATATGATCTATCTTGCTCAAAATACTCTGAACTTCTACCTGAAGCTCAAAAATTATCTTCTTTTTCTTTGTAGCAACTAACAAAATGACAGGCTAGAATGGAAATTCTGTGTGGGCTACCATGGAGTTTACCAATGGTTATCTGCTCAGCCCACAATACAGCCTGGCGTGCACTAGGCACTTGATAAATATTTGTTCAATACATTAACAAATCATCCATCTTTGCATTTCCCTTGAAACTTTCTAAATAAAGCTATGGACTAATTTTTCAAAGTAGACTTCTTAAAACTTTGGGTGCTCTTAGTAAATAAAATCAAAGTGCATCGTTCCTATGAATGTAATTTTGAGTGACTTGCATAAGAAAATCCATTTAATGAAATCAAAGGGAGGAGGCCCCTCTAATGTGGAAGAGCAAGGCACCAGAGCAAGTACAAAAACATTTTTAAAGTTAGGGTTGGTCCAGATCTCAAACTGTCCCCACAGGACATGGAAAGTCAATACTCAATTCATGGTGGATTGAATCGAAACATGGGAACAATTTCTGGGTTCTTGAATTACAAAACTTGAAATTAGGGGGATTCACTGAATCAGTAACCTCTGTATATATCAGTCTGATGTGAGGAAATGATATTTAAAAAGAAAACATTATACCTTCCAAAAAAGTAAAGTTCCAATACCTAATACGATGTGATTGATGTTTTGCTGTGCATTTAATATCCTCAATGATTAATGAGCATTAGAATTTTGGCTAAGTTGTCTAACCAGATAAGGTTTAAGAACCTAAGATGATATAGGGATAAATGGAAAAAAAAAAAACAAAGACAGATGGAAAAGAAAGCCAGGATTTTAAGAAACCGCATACACTTATAAAACCTAAGCTTACAGAAATTTCAAGGCATCTAAGGTATGTAGGATATTATACTCCAACGTGAGATATATCACTCTGATGGAATCAATTCTGCCTAACTCTGTATTTACAGAATAGAAAGCAATCAACTAATGGGCAGCAAGGTTGACATTTAGAATAATTCAAAGCTGTTGTTTACCCATTGTGGTAAAGGATGACAGATGGGAGCACAGAGTCAGCACGCTGGGTTGGTGATTTACACACCCTGTAAGATTTGATTAAAGGCATTTTTATCAACCTTTAGAGGTAAGCCCTCATCCACACTGAATTTTAGTACGATAGTAAGAATCACAAAAGTGATTCGAGTCTCTTCTTTGAAATAGGTTTTACCAAAGATAAACATTAAAAAAAAAAGATTGTCAATCAATAATCAATAATGGGTGGGGCAATTCTTGTACACCCAGTACAGAATAAAAACACTATGAGACACAAATTAATTTTAAGATATGGCTTAAGCGGGAGCGGGGTTGTCATGTCGCATGAAAGACTTTGTGACCTACGACGGTGCTAGCCTCTTACATACTTTAGGAAATTAGTAAACAAAGATGGGTGGACTGGAAGAGTCAAGAGCTATAGTTAACTTTTCCTGAGCACTTTCCACGTGGAAGGCATTGCACTAAGAACTGTGCACATAGTATTTCATTTCCTTCTCACACAAACTGATGAGGGTGGTAAGTACTATAAGGATCCCCAATTTTCAAAAGAAGATGAATATTCAAAGGAAGTTATCTGCTCCAAGATTCACAATCATTAAGTGGCAGAGGCACAGTTAGAGTCCATATATGTTGAAATTCAGACCACTGGCAGGTAAAAGAAAGGCTCTGTGTATGTAAACTGGTGTTAATAGAATTATAATCTGTAAGAGTCTGGAAAGGGGGGAGGGGTAGGGAAAGCGGCATGAAAGATGAGGTTACAAATGGCATAAAATGGCAAAGCATGTGCTTAAAACTGTTTTCATAATCACAATGTTCTTTAAAATAAAAAAAAAATAAAAAAACAAAAAAAAAAAAAAAAGAGTACCAAGAGCACAGAAAATGTTATATTCTTCTCTGACCTTCTGAAGGCTTTTATAGCAATTTTTACTCACTTCAAAACCGGTCATAGATCTTCATATTTTTAAGGCTCTGAAAAAGGGAAGTCCATTAGATATTTAACACTCATCACCATCTTAAACTTAAGATGAACTGAGTTGAACTGGGATCCAGAAGTAATGAGCCCAGGAAATTACTAAAAAAAAAAACAAAAAGTTCTCTAAAATCAAAGTGCATGCATGTTAATATCTCCACCATTTCAAGTTAAAAAAATTAAAAAAGGAAGAAAAAAAAGTTTTATGATGTTAAATGAAAAGTAACAGTTTGAAAAGCTATGCATTGTTGCCTGTGAGTGCTACTTTAGTCATATAAAAGAGGGAAGAAGTGTCTCCCCTCCCTTCCTATCCAAATACACTCTCCAGGGCATCCTGGATGAACGGGCATTCCTATGGGAACCGCATATGGGAACCATATTCAGTTAGTACCTCTATCTTGGGAAGAGAGGCTTCAGTGGTCCTTGGTTCATCTACAGAGGCTTCATCATCAAAGAGTCGTCGACAGCAAACCAAGGTAAAGGGAGGCGGCACTTCTTTGAGAAAGGAGACTGCTTCTCGGCGAGATTTCCCATAGAGCTGCACACCATTGACCTAGAAAGTCAAGGGACAAGTCAGAACTGAGTAGGCCCCAATGAAAAAACCAAAGTCCCATGCTTACATCAGGATCAAAACAGTATTATTTTATTTTTCCTATAAACAAAGGGTTTAAATGTATTCACGTTATTTTAGCAGTAACCAAACATAAAAAACTAATGCATAAATGTACAAAACTAAATGCATAAAAATTAAAGCTAAACCTTGACTGAATTTCAGTGAACAAAGTATAACGTGTGAAGATTACAAGTGATGTGCCTAATTTTTCACACCTCCATGGTTTCTCTTTTCTAGACTCCGATGTTGAATTCTATCATCTACACATCTCTCTTTAAACATTAAACATCATCGATAACCTTTCTAAGATGGTCTCCTTGTGCTTTTTCATTTCATAAAAATACCACTAACAGATATTAACACTAAATTTAAGGCTAAAATTAAAACCTGCTCAGCTTATAATGTGTAGGTAACAAAATCTAGGATACTCAGCTGTCAAAATTTTTTTTCACATGCCATAAACTAGAAAATCCTAGAAAAACCCTGTCGATCAAAAAGAAATACGTATAAGTGTGCCTCTATTCTATTCTTACATGCTCTGACATAGCCATCAAGTACAGGAAGTGTGCCAGTTTTCCAACTGCTTTTTGTGTGTCCCATGTGTTTAAGTTGCTTTTTTTTCTTTTTTCTTTATTTTTGAGAGAGGGAAAGAGAGACAGAGCACGAGTGGGGGAGGGGCAGAGACAGAGAAACACAGGATCTGAAGCAGGCTTCAGGCTCCGAGCTGTTAACACAGAGCTCGATGCAGGGCTCAAACTCACAGACCATGAGATCACGACCTGAAACGAAGTCTGATGTTTTACCGACTGAGTCACCCAGGCGCCCCTGTGTGTCCCATATGTTTAAAAGAACAAAAAGATAACCAACTACTCCTTACTAATGCTTAGTGCTTACCACCAAAAAATTTCCTAAATTTCCTATTTTAGTGCATAGTCACAATATTTTACATCAAAGATGATTTAGAAAGATAAACCTATTCTAACTTTTTATATATATGACCTAAGCTCCAGGAGCTCTCCCAGTTCTGATTAAATGCCACCAAAAGCTGACCTGTCTGCTACTCCCTCAAAGCTGAGGCATGAATACATCCAGGCATCAAATCATCTTTTCACATCTGGACTGGACTCCTACCTTCCTGGGAGGGTTCCGCAACATTATTAGTTTTAAAGATATCTCTGGTCTGGCATTAATTTCTGACAGGTGCAGTGTTAATGTCCACATAACTGGAGGGGCTGACTTCCTGGGAGAAGAAACCTTTGCACAAAATCTGTCATTCTCAGACAATATGACACTGTGAGTCGTTGGAAGTATCTCATCAGCAGCTGCCCGAGCCCCAAGTCAATCGTCCCTGGGAACTACTCTCAGGCCTGCAACATACAAGTACTTAGCGATCAGGCTGGACGCCATCTCTCTGCCTCCTAATTATTTACAGAGAAATCACCACCTAGTAAAGAGACCCATATGTGCTTCAGGGAGCTAGTCCTAGTAGGAAAGTAAATACCATCTCCCAAGACTTTATGACTGATGAAAGGGAGCCAGGGGACAGCAAGTTCAACAGCTAATAAAGGTTTTTCCTTGGAAGAACTGACAGTCAACCTTCACAGGTCATATCATGTCCACAGTGCCAACTGGTGCCACAAACACAGGAAGTTCTAAAATCACCCAAATGGGTAGTACCCGGTACTGGAAATAAAGCAAGCAGATATAACCAAAGCAGGAATTCTACCCACATGCAAGTATTAGTTTGTGTTTCACATTACTTCAACAAATTAGAAAATCACTTTTCAGGTTTTTATCTTGGAGTACATTTAAATATTTATTTAGCTCATTATTTATTCATTTGAATTGTCTCCAATTATTACAGCAGGTGCCTGGTAGTCCTCCTCACTACTCTCTACTGCTAAAGGGATTGGTCACATTTCCCATTACCAATTCCTATCTAAGAGGATTTATGGCTGCTGTAAATAGCTGCTCTGGGCTGAGACTTGGCACAATGTTCTAACCCCAAAGCACATTTGTGTTTCTGGTTTTAAGCTCTAAGGAGTATGCTACATTACACACACACACACACACACACACACACACAAAGTTCAAGAGTTTATTGGCTAACTTTAGACAGCTTTTTTTTTAATTTCTATATTTGATTATTCAGAATAAG